>NC_092872.1:169386530-169539030 GCF_028372415.1 Notamacropus eugenii
GTAAACATGGGAATTCTGGCTCTTGGATTCAGAAAATCAGCTTTCCAAGTCTAAGTCAAGGAAAACATGACCAGAAACAATTAATTTCTCTAAAGAAAAGATCAAGAGATTTTAATGGAGTGAAAGCTCATTATCAATAGTGGTTTGAAATGGGGGCCAAAAAACAAATCTAATGCCAGCTTAACCTGAATTAAAGTCATGGTATCTGCTAAGGAGCAGTAAGGAGCATCTATCTTACAAGATTCTTGTGAGGATCAAATGAGATATTACAGATAATGAAAGTTACCTGTAATCTTACAACTTTTAGCTGTTACTACTGACATTAGTTCCCCTGGCCTCTGCCCCATTCAGACCCATTTGGATTATTGTGTTTGGTTCTGGGCATCCCATTTTAGGATGACTATTAATAAGCTGGAAAGGGCTTATGTTCAAATGCTTAGCTTAGAGAAGAAGAGACTTGATGATAACCGTCATCAAACATGATGACTGTTCAAGTAATCCAAGAGTTGATTTGTGTAAGTATTAGACTTGTTATATACTTAGCCCAAGAGGGAGTAATTAGGAACAATGAGTAAAAGTTAGAGAGAAGCAGATTTAGCTTTGAAGGGTATAAAGAAAAATTTCCCAACAAATGGAGCTGGCCACCAGGGAAGGGAGCTGCTTTGGGAGGTAGGGGGTTCCACATCATAGAAGGTTTTTCCAAAATGGCTAGATGGCTACTTAGTGATTTTGTAGAGAACATTTTTAGTCAAATTTGACAAGATAGTTTCTGAGAGTACCTTCCTACTATGAAATTCTGAAATTCTTCCCTTTCTCGTTAGTCCTTGTCTCCTCCCAAACACCCACAAAGTAACTTTGCTTTCCCACACACACCAATCACAGACACCCCCTCACCCCCACCAGTTACTTCTGACAAAGTACAAAGTCTTCTTTGAGGGGTTGGTTGGAGGAGAGAGGATGGGGCAGCCATTCATTTGGAGCCATTCTGTTACCAGAGATAGTTCACAGAAAGCTACATGATCATCTTTGTTTCCAGAAACATCATCCTGACTCTCTGTCAGTCTCAGGTTATGTTAAAGGTCATTGCTAGATCTTAACTTCAAAAACCATGCGTCGAAAAGATTTCCTGGAACAGAGTTCAATGTCTTTGGCCTTTTAGATCAAGCTGAGGTGAACTTGAGTTTTAGACAGACGTTTGCCTCTAAAGGCTGAAGTCACATCAGTGATATAACTAGTCAGGAGTAAATGGGATGGCTGTTCCAAGATACAGAATCAGAAGTGGTGATGACACTGAAAAGACCAAAGATGCTTCTCAAGTGTAAAGGGACTTGAAAGGTAAGCATTTGATGCCTCCTTTTCTCTAAATCTGAATGTGCTAAAGTATATGCTGTAATTCATAGGGTCAAGTAATATTAATAAGAGTAATTTTTCAAGAACAGAAAAGACACAGAAAGGGTAGGAGGGTAAGTAGAAGTGTTTAGCAAGGAGAGGAGCTTGAAAAAGTCATGAGACAAGACTAAATAGGAATCCTTCCATATGGGTACCAGGCTTTGGGGACCAAGGTGGAGTCCATTAATAGGTAGAACGTATAACTGTTTTTAAAATTTCCCCTCCTTAAGCAAAGGCAACCCCAGGACAAATAGAGCCTTGAGACACTACAATAAAGACTTTCCAAGTTGTCATTCATCCGTTAATAAGAAAGTATAGCTGCCTCAGTTTTCTCATCTGTCAAATGAGCTGGAGAAGGAAATGGCATACCACTCCATTATTTTTGTCAAGAAAAGCCCAAATGGGGTCATGTACAGTCAGACATGACTGAAATGACTAAACAACAACTAAAAATATTTTGCATTGTAATGCCTTAGTCTAAGATACGAAGTCTTCCTCTACCAGTGGTGGTTGGGCACTCAAAAGTTTAGTGACTTGCCCACATTGACTCCACTAGTATATGTCAGACATCACTTGAACCCAGATATTCATTAATTCAAAGTCAGCCAAATGTTATTATTCAAAGGTCCTTATTAAGGGAACTGTGGGTTCCCTTACTTGCTTAACCCAAGTTAGTTAGCTGGAAGTTAGTGTTGATCGGGGTCTCCACCAGCACAAAGAGGTGTTAGGACCAATAGATAGATTCCTGGAAAAGTTCTGAGGCTGATGTCTCAACTTGTTCCTCCCATCTGATTTAAATGTTTTGGGTTTATTTTTTTCTTGAGGGGTCCTTGTCAGCACTCTGAGGTTAAGATTTAAGGTTTCAAAAAAATCTCTAGGGATCTCTGTGGCCTTTTGGATTTTTCTCCAACTCAAAGGGAAGCTTTCAACCTCCTTTCCTGAGCATCTCCTCCAGTCTTACTGAAGCCCGAATGCCGATTTATCTCTTGTTTGTTTCAATTAGCAAGCTTTTAAAAATTAATCTGTCCCTCCCACTGCCCCACTCCCCACTGAGCAAATAAAAAATACAAGCCTGAAAAACAAAACCTCTGATAAACAAGTCCTGAAAAACAAATTCCCACATTAGCCATGTCTAAAAATGCATTTCTCTTTACACATTTTAAGTTCTTTACCACCCTGACAGATGAATGTCATGTTTCATCTTCATTCTTTTGATGACTTATCATTGTGCTGATCTGAGTTCTAAAGTCTTCCAAAGTTGTTTTTCTCTAGTAATGTTATCATGGTGTAGATTGTTCTCCTAGTTCTAAACCCTTCACTCTGCTGTCAGTTCATAGGGACCTTTCAGTTTCCTCTGAAATCATCCATTTCATCATTTCCTATGCCACAATAAAACTATATTACCTTCACATCTATTCCCCAATAAGATGGCACCCCTTAGTTCCCAATTTTTAGCTACCATGAAAAGAGCCTAAAGGCCAATTTAAAGTCAATGAAACCAAAGGGACAACCATTTTTAAAAATTCCCCCTGCTTGATCAAAGGCAGCTGTAGACCAAGTCTATTGCAATTAGTCAGGTTCCCTATTGAAGTAATCAATCTAATCCTCCCCACATGACCAGTCATGACAGGAAAGCCTGTAACATCCCTGGTGATGAGTCCTTTTTTGATATAACAACTTCAGGTATTTGACTTCTTAGGAATTGGACTATGTTACAATTTCTTACATGTGATCTTTCACCCCCTACTGGATAAAGTCCAGTAACCTGAACCCTAGCATTCATGGTCCTTCCTTCACCATGTGGGTCCAACTTCACTTTCTCCTTATCTCCTACAGTTACCCTCCATACTCTCTAAGCTCCAGTCAATCTAGGCCACTTCCTTGAGGTTCCAAAGGCCATTTCTTCTTTCAAGGTGGTGGCACTTGAACTGGCCTAGAAGCTTCTAAGAGGTGGAAGTGAGGAGAGAAGGAGTCAGTGCAGCTGAGGCATGAGGCATGTCCTGTGTGGATGCTTGGAGCACTGGATGGAATACTGAATTTGAATGTCAGCAAGTTATTCCCACTTTGGTGGAAATCTGCAGTGTGTGAAGGGGAATAGTAGGAAATAAATCTGGAAAGGTAGGTAGGAGGAATTTGCATTACATCCTAGAGTCAACAGGGAATCACTTACAAATTTGAGAGTGATGTGTATGTGTTTCAGGGGGGACTAACCCTAACCCTAATTCTGAGGCATGTATGTGGGGGGAGAGTAAGCAGATCTGAAATGTATGCTTCCTTGTGCCTCTTCTTTTTCTCAAGATATTCTCTGTGTCTAGAATTCCCTTTCCCCATCACTCTGTTTCCTGTTGCCTTTTGAAGTTTTTCCTGTACTAATGGCCCAATTCAAATCCTCTTATCTCCCATCCCCGCCATCACCACAAGACAGTAGCGGGTAGCAATCTGCTATCCTGAGCTCATGATGACACATTTGACTTTTCTTTGATATTGTGATTTGGGTTGGAACAGAATAGAGAGGCATTGTGGCATAGTGGATAGAAGTCGGGCAGGCCTTAGAAGCATAAAAGTAATAAGGAAGCGCTGGGTTCAGTTTCTGCCTCTGGAAATACTGCCTGGATGACCATTAGTACTTTACCTCTCAGTGCCCGAGACAATTTCCTAAGATGAGGAGCTCTATACTAGTCCCTGATTTCATGGATAGAAAGGGTTTTCCCCCTAGGAGCCCTCATCCTTCATGAAATCAGAGGGGAGACCCAAGTAATTTTATGACCCTCTTCTAGAGTCAAAGCTCCTTGAGGACTCTTTCTTATCTCTCCTAGTGTTGGAGCTATACCTTGCACATAAATACTGATTGACTGTACATAGTAGGTGCTTAATAAATGCTAGTTGAATATATGAATGACTAGCCTCACCAAACAATTTATTAAATTACCAATTATTATTAATAGTATAAATTACTCCTATTAAGTAAATTGTTTCTGCCTGATGCAATTTTTTACCCAAACCTGCTCCCTTTACCAAATAAAATTTGGCCTTAACTGCCCCTGTTATATAACAACCTCCCAAGTCCTGGAAAATAAAGGAAGTGTCTGATGATTTCAAGATCAGATCTATTCTTAAGGTCCAGGACTTTCAATTTAGTGGGTCTTGGGCTGGATCTCCCCAATGTGCAATGTTTTATTGAGTTATCTATTATCAATTTAAATCATATAAAAATGCCATCAGCCTTGGAGAGAGGCTAAGTGCTGGAAATTTGAATGTGGAGGAGGAGATCTCCCAGAGAATTTGAAAGGCAAATCCCAGGGTAAGGCTAGAAGCAAGGAGGAGAATTCAGGAATATTGGACTAGCTATGGACAGGTTGAGACCACTACTCTTAAGTTAAGGATTTCTATCCTGTGTCATCCCTTCCAGCATTTCCTTCAGTTTCCACTTCTCCATTCCATTCCACTGGTTAGCCTCACCTTTGAAGTATCATTATCTACAAGCCCTTGCTGGTTAGTTCATTTGGGAGCCGCTGGAGTTAATGAGTTCTCCGGACCCAGGGAGAGGGGCTGCCCCTCCTGCTGGGGGTGAGGACTTCACGCCTTCTCCAGGCTGCTGATGTTTTGACAAGTGCCCCGAGCTGCTCCCTCCACGCTCCCTGTCGGTGGGGCTGCTGCTGCTGAAGTGTAAGGCTGGGAATTGGAGACTCCAGCAGAACTCACCAGCGGTAAAGGTGAGAGTTCACAAACTCACAGTCAGAGGTCACTGGCTTTAGGGGCCCAGGACTTCTCTCCTCTTCCTCCGCATTCCAGCCTAGGCTTCAGCCCTGAGCTGTTCCTCCATCGAAGGACTGGGTGTCAGGACTCCTGGGACCTGTTGAGTCCCATCTCCTCACTTGGTAATCATCCATTTATTTCACCTTCCTCCCATTTCAGTTCCTTTCCTTCCCTCCGCCCTCTCCCCTCCCCAACACAGGAGTGCTAATGAAAGGTGCTACGAAAACACCAACCAACTAACTAAGGCTTAATCCAGTAATTGGGGTTGGAGACTTCCCCAGTGGAGCCAGAGGCCCCAGGGGAAGGAAACAACCTCTCATCTCAGCCAAGTGGCCTCATTGGAATACTAAGTAAATGATTCTCAATTATTCAAAGGCTCCTAAGCTTAGTGTCCTCTTCGGCAAAAGCAAAAGTCTCATGCGTGGCGTTGTTTACCACTGGATGATGGACTCTGAGTCAGCTCTCTGTACCCTAGAGTCCCCATAGGCCTCAGTACATGAAGATAATTATTTAGGAAAAACTGGCAAATTTTGTGTTCTTGAAAGATATATGGGTCCCTGTCCAAATCCAAGGTCAAGTTCAAGTCTAGACAGGGTGGCATTTCCATAGTCGGTGTCCTGGAGAAGAGGGCATTAGGAGAAGGAAAGTGATGAACGCAGGAGGTACTATCTCAGCAAAGGATTGTACCATAGTACTGCTGAATTGTAGAGCTGGGAGTGGAGTGGAGGGAGAAGGAACCTTGAAAATCATCTGAAGTAGCATGGCATGGTGAATAAATAGCAAACTCATCCCAGAGAAGGGAAGGACTAAGGGGTCCCCCAGCAATTCTCCAGTCAGTCAACTGGTATTTATTAAATACTTGCTCTGCTCCAGACACTGAGCCAAATGTTGGGGAACTTTTCAATCTAAACAACTATGTGTAAACAAGAGACATATCGGATAAATTGGGGTACTCTTCTAGGGAAGGCACTAAGATTGAGAAGAACTGAAAAGACTTCTTGTCAAAGATAGGACTCTAGCTGAGACTTGAAAGAAACCAGGGAAACTGACTATAAATTACAGAAAGTGATGACTAAATTGGTAGAGGGGTTTCATCATCTGAGAGTTCCCTACACCAGTTAAATTACAAGTGCAGTCCCTATTCTGTTTCATTTTATAGGATACTGAAGCCCAGAAAGATGAAGTGTTTTGTACAAAGTTTATGCAGCCAGTTATTGACAAGGCTCCTCCCATTTCCCCTCATTAAAATTGAATTCACCTTTCAGATTATCTATCCATCCTACCTCTCAGGGGAAAAGAGTGAAAGTAAGAGGGTAGCCTCATTTCTTTTTTAAATTAAAAAAAATGAATAAAATTTTAATTTTTAACATTCATTTTTTTTTAAAAATTTGAGTTGCAATTTTTCTCTCCCTCCCTCATTTTCCCTCTCCCTGGGATTGAAAGCAATTTGATATAGGTATGCATGTGTAATCATGTGAAACATATTTACATTAACATGTAAATGTTGTATTGTAAAAGAAAACACAGACCACAAAAAAAAGAAAAAAATAAAGTGAAAAATAGTATGCTTCAATCCGCATGCAGATTCCATAAGTTCTTTCTTGTCATGAGTCCTTTGGAACTGTCTTGGATCACTGCTGAAAACAGGTATTTGATCATCCTACAATGTTGCTGTTACTGTGTACAGTGTTCTCCTAGGTTCTGCTCACTTCACTCCACATTGGTTCATGTAAGTTTTTCCAGATTTTTCTGAAATCATTATGCTCCTCATTTCTTGTAGTGCAATAGTATTGCATTACAATTGTATTTGTTCATCCATTTCCCAATTGGTGGGCATCCCCTCAATTTCCAGTTCTTTGGGTTGCCCCATTTCAAGGCACTTAAGACTTCTGTTCCTGGCGATCTCAAAATACCTCACATACAAACCTTTTTCTCACATCATATGAAGGGGCTTTGGTTAGGATTTGGTAGGAGGCGAGGAACAATAAGTAAAATCATGGAGTGTTAGATCTTGAAGGAAATTTAGAAATCATTCAATCCCCTCTTTTCACAAATAAGAAAACCAAGTTTCAGGAACCCTAAATTTGTCCCTCTGATAGCTTCCTAGCAACAGTTAAACCAGGTCCCCTGACTCCTAGTATTTCCTCTGGGCTGTAATTAATTAAAAGAAGCACTAGGTGAGACCCCAGTAATTGAAGCCTTCTTTAAAATTTGCATTTTAAACTGTTTACTATCTTCTAACTAAAACTCCAATCTCCTTGCCCTGATTTTTTAAGGCTTGTATGGATGGGTTGTAATTTTCATGGTAGGAGGCAACCTGCAAATCCATGAGATCATAGATCTGTTTGAGTCCTGGCTAACTTCTTAGGACTCAGATATTGGACTTTATGAGTAGAGGCAATCCCCCACTACCACCACCACCATTTCCCCTTCATTAGGATATTAAGAATTCACAGCTTCCTAAATCAGGTCACCATATGGAATAAATTATTCCAGTCCTATGATAATCTGGTTATCTCTTCCACAGTATCAACTGGATATGCATCAAGTGGAAATCCCAGGAGAGTGAGGGGTACCAAGAGGAGGGAGGGAGGGAGGAGGAGGAGGGATTTAACAGAGTCTAGGCTAAAGTCAAGCCCAAACCCCGTATTTTCTATTTGAAGTTCTGCTGATAAACCTGCCTTGAATAAATGACACTTCTCTTCAGAGATAGTCACTGCCCTTCCCTTAGATTATCTCATTTATCTTCACTAGATTCCGGTTAGGAGGGTGTGATGTGGAGGATGGAAGAAGAGGTATTAGTGTATCCTGTTGTGGTGGTCAGTCATGTCGCACACTTCATAACATGGTTTTCTTTTTCAAAGGTACAGAGTGGTTTGCCATCTTTTCCAGTTCATTTTACAGATGAGAAAACTGAGGTAAAGAGGATTAAGTGAGTTGCCCAGTGTCACACAAATAGGACGTATCTGAGGCTAGATTTGAGCTCACAAAGATGAGTCTTTCTGATTCCAAGTTCAGTGTTCTACCCACTTTGCCACCTAACAGCCCCCATGAATGGGTCCTACCAAGGTGATTAAGAGAGTTATGCTCAAAGTTCCAAGGCTTATATGAGATAGAACTGGGTTCAGGCTCAAAGGGAGAGAAAGGGAATAAGCATTTATATAGTACCTACTATGTGTCAGACACTATGCTAAGCACATTACAAATATTATCTCATGTGATCCTCACAACAACCCTAGGAGATGGGTGCTATTATCATCCCCATTTCATAGTTGAGGAAACTGAGGCAAACAGGTTAAGTGGCTTTACAGGGTCACAAAGCTAGTAAGTGTCCATGATTGGATTGGGCTCAGGTCTTCCCTAATTCTAGACCTCCTCCCAAGGATCTCCTTGTTCTGACTCTTCGTTAGACCACCCTGTCTCTTAGGTTTGATCCTGCTTTTGCCACTTTAGCTACCTGTATTACCTTGGAAGAGTTTCATATCCTTTCTGTATCTGATTAACTGTCCTCATTTTGCATTTGCACTGTACCTATCCATTCTGTATGTGTATGGTTGTTTGAATGTCATAGTCCCGTTAGAATATATGCTCCTTGAGGGCAAAGTCTGTTTTTTGCCCTCTTTGTACCTCCAGGGCTTAGCACAGTGCCTTAGTAAGCACCTAATAAATGCTTGTTTATTCATTGATTAATTCACCCCTAAATCTTTGATCCAATGTTGAGTTTCTAGAACAGTGTTGTTGTTCAGTCAGTTTTCAGTTGTGTCTTTTTGTCACCATTTGAGTTTTTCTCCACAGATACTGGAGTGATTGACCATTTCCTTCTCCAGTTCATTTTGCAAATAAGGAAACTGAGACAAAGAGGGTTAAGTGACTTACCCAGTGTCACACAGCTAGTAAGTGTCTGAGGCCAGGTTTGAACTCAAGCAGATGAGTCTTCCTGACTCCAGCCCTGGTTCTCTATCCACTGTGCCACTTAAATGGCACTTTTAAGACAATAGTGTAAACTAATCACCAAGAGCCCTACTTTAGGAAATCAGAGCATAAACAGTATTTTTCAGCTATACACCTGGAACAGTATATGTATTTGGGTGAAACCGTGGCTCGCTATGCCTCAAGTTCTCCAGTTGTAATATGGAATGGTGTTCTTCTCAAGTAAGATTTGTTTAATAAAAAAGCTATCTGTCAAATCTTTCAGATGCTTCAGTAGTTAGATATAATCCCTTGCCATTATCCTTCAGCCTCCAGTTTTTTGTCCCCAGCTCTCCTCAATAGAGAGGGAGAAGGAGGCATTATTAACACTCCTGTGCCAGAACTACGTAATTTGCCCTTTGAAGCTCTCTGGGACTGTGTTCCAAACGTTCTTCTGCATTTGTAGATCTGACCTGAAAGAAATGTCCAGAAGAGTCAGACAGTTCAGTCCCACACAGGAAGGACTGCAAACAAAAAGGTTTAAGTTGTGGCCCAAGAAGGTAACAGAATACTGTAACTCAGCAAGAAATGACGAGTGCAGAGAAACCCAGGAAGGCTTTATATGAACTGATGCAAAGTGAAGTAAGCAGGATCAGCAAGATAATATAGGATGAAGACAGCACTGGTAATGAAAAGAAAAGAAAAGCAATTGAAGCTGAACTCTGTGAAATAATAACAACAAAATTTGGCCTCAAAAAATACAGATGAGTATGCACCTCCCTTTCTGCTTTGCGAGATGACGCTGAGTGTAATGTCACACTTGGTTGATGTGTCAGGTTTTTTAAAATAATATTTTATTTTCCCCCAGTTCCATATAAAGACAATTTTTAGCATTCATTGTTTTTTAAATTTTAAGTTCCAAGTTTTTTCTCTCCCTCCCTCACCTCCCCCTTCCCTGAGATAGTTGGCAATTTGACATAGGTTACACATGTTCAGCCATGAAAAACACATATTGCCATATTAGTCACATGTTTATTAGTTTTGCGGAATGCTCTTCCTGCTTTTTTCTTCATTATAAAGTATAATTCCCTTCTATTCCAAGAGGTATTAATGAGAAGAGTATGTTCTGGGCCTGGATAACAGCTTATGTGAAGGCAAAAAGAAGGTGGGAGGTGAATGGTAATGTCGGGGAGAACAATTACCCCAAAATATAGAATACAAATATGTATGTGATGGGTGTATGTGTCTGTGTGGGGGAGACTAATGTGAAATTAGTCTAGAAAGATAAGTATTAGCAATAAGTAAAATAAGGAAATAGACCAATAAGTTAAAAGAAGGCAAATCAATAATCCTAAAAGAACTTTATAAAAATGAAAAAGGTAAAGAGGACCAATGATCTCTGGGTACAAATTAAAATATAATTTTCTCCACTTTACTTTTCTTGATTTTTTTTTTGCACTATAGCTAATATAGAAATATGTTTCACATGATTTCACATGTAGAATTGATATGTTGCTTGCCTTCTCAAGGGATAGGGGAGGAGTAGAAGGAAGAGAGAGAATTTGGAACTCAAATTTGTTTTAAAAGAATGTTAAAAATAAAAAAATAAATAATTTTGTGGGGGTGGAAGAGGTAATGTGGTACTGTGGAAGGAATGCTGCCCTGGGTTTGAATCCTGTCTCTGCCATTTATTGTGAACTAGGCTTCAGTGTGCTCATCTATAAAATAAGGGAAATTATGTGCCTTCTGAGGTTTAGTCTAGCTAGACTGTAGATCTATGCTACTGAAAAATAATGCAAAGGAAGTAATGAAAACTAGAAAGAATATTATAACTATATATAAGGAATAATACTAGCTAACATTTATATGGCATATAAAGCCAAAGTGCTTTGCAAAGGTTATCTCATTTTATCTTCGAGCAAGCCTGGGAGGTAGGTGTTATTATTAGTCCCATTTTACAGATGGGAACGTCTGAGTCCTCCTGGGCCTTAGAGGGAGAAACTTTATAATGATCCTTTATTTGTTGAAAGTAAATCATTTTAATGTAAATGATTGCTATGTGAAGTTATTTATATTCTGTGTCCAGTTTTTAATAAAACATGTTTCTAAAAAGAAAATATTAGGTAGTTTAAAGAAGACGCCACTTCCTTTGTATTTTAAATCTCTTCAATCAGAGTAGAAGGGTGTCCTCCAGCCTGCATCCCAGGCCCTGGAGATGGGAATGAAGGAAAACTGTTCTCCCACATGATTCCAGCAGAGGGCAGGAGTGCACAGCTGTGGTCTGGTCATTTGCCCTGTCTCCTCCAGGATGGCCCAAGGAGCTGGACTTGCAGCACCTATAGCCTTGCCAATAGGGTCATTGGCCTCTCCCACTTGAGTTAGTGTCCTAGGGCCAGCACTTAGACAGCCTTTACAAACTCTGTAGGGAAGGCATGGAATTCAGTGAGAGAAAATCTGGCCAAGAGCTCTGAGCTCTCAGGACCTCCTAGGCTGAGGACATGGGGTTGAATTCTAGTTCTGACACTGCTTTGTCACTTTGGCAAGGTCATTTTACCTGGCGGGGGGGGGGGGGGGGGGGGAAGGGGAAGGAACCTCCTTTACTTCTCAAAAAATAAAGGCGTTGGGTCCAAAGATCTCAAAGGTCTGTTGACCTTTGAGGTCTCTTGGGGGAGAAAAGGTCTGACTCCATGATCTTATGCAAGTCCCTTCAATTCTCTGGGCTACTCTGTCTGTTTCCTCATCTATAAAATGAGAGGGTTGGATTAGATGTCATTGAGGTCCCTTCCACCCTCCAGCATTTGGTGGTTTTAAGATATTGTTGAATTTGACACTTAATCTTCCTCTTCAGGAGGCAGAGAATTTTTTCTATTGCAAAATAGTCTCAGTTTTCCCCCAAAGCTTCCAGCACAGATTCGGGTAGTCTAAGGTTCTCATCACCATTCCTATCCCAGGGCCAAGGGAGGAGGACTGAGCCTCCCCATCTTGTCTCTCACCATAGAGGTATAGCCAAACCACAAACCCAAAATGAAACCCAGAGGGGGTGAGGGAAGGGGGACCAACATGTTTTTCAGGTTTTATTCTTCTACCAAGTTCCCTGTTCAATTTTCAAACACAATTTAGTTGCCAGCTTATGTCACAATCAGTAGGTTCTGCCTTTCTCTTTCCTCTCTTCCGCGTCTTTTGAAAACCTAGGCAGAGAGTGCGATGTACCATGTATGTCAATGGTCTCCACCTTCCCCTTTCAGAAAAGAACTGAAATGTGTCACACAGAATGAACCTATGTTCAAGATATGTAAAACATTCTCCAAAACATACAACTGCAGTCAGGGCTTCCCTCTGTCTCTTTCTCTCTGGCTCTCTGCCTCTCTGTTCTCTATTCCAAAACCCTTATTTTGCAGATGAAGAAGGATATTGAGGCTGTTAGAATGATTGTCCATGTTAGACAGGTTATAGTCAGGAGGATCAGAGTTTGAAGTCTGCCTTTGACACTGACCAGCTGTGTGATCACTTACCCTTTCTGATCCTATTGCCTCATATATAAATTAGAAATATTAATACCTGCAGTGCCTACTTCATAGGATTAGGTTGTTGTAAGTATAACATGGCTACCCTAGCCCCACTCTCAGAACCAAGACTGCTAGATCTCCCCCTTAGTGTTCTCAGGAACCCTGAGAGGCTCAAGCTCCCACCAGATGTGTTTTGCCCTGCTTGTTAGGGGCCAGTGACTAGCACCCCAGTTCCATTTAGCCATATAACATCAATTGGTTTTTACAAAGGGATTACTTACTTTACAGATATCACCAAAACAAAGGTATAAACATTTTCCTCAACACTTTGGGGGCATAATCCCTCCTATACTACCTTGGTCTCTGGGGGAGATGTCTCATAACTTTGCTCAGATTCTGTATAACATTGGCTCCCACCAAGATCATGTCCATATGTGGCATGAATGCCTGGGAAGCCTGTCACCACTGATGATTAATCTTTGCTCTTTAAAGACATTGATGGTGGACTGTTGGCAACACCTGGCCTGGATTCTGACCACTAAGATTCCCATGGCTTGTGCTCCCAACCACTCCATGCATCTGTCTCAGAAAGGACAAATGAGAGGTCTCACTGGATGCTGTTACTGAAAGAGTCACTGAGCAATCTGAGCCTATAATGGAGCAAAGAAGATCCAAAACTGACTCCAGTCTTTTTGAAGACACTGACAGTTCCAGTTATGGGGATGAAAGAAACGTGTTCCTTTCATCCACGTAACTGGCAAACCAGAACCAGTTACAGAATGTTCTCAAATGCTTCACAATCTCTCCAATGGACATAACTGTCAGACGTGACTACCTCTTCTTACAGGTTTGATGATGGGATGAAACCAGTCATTGGAAAGTCACTGAACTATTTACAACAGGAAGTTTAGCTTGAATATGAAACAAAAACACAGTGGACTTTAGCCCCCCTCCTCTCTATATGGAAACTTCTGGAATGCTATGATGAAAGACATGGTAGCTCTTGTGGTCTTCTGAAATTCCCCAAGTCCAAGGGGACTAGACTGAAAGATACTGAGACTTTTTATGCTCTTAGACAAACAGGATGAGAAAAGGGCACAGTTAAGTCCTAGGGTTAGCTTTTTCTTCATTTAGGGTGGGAGGAAAGAAACTAAGTCAGGAAAAAGCTGGTTCTATCAAATGTGGAAGCCGAGGTCTTCCAGGTGAAGATATAATGGAGGAGCTCTCTGTATGCACCAAACTCCAATTACATAAGATTCAGATGATATAATATATGTGTAAAATAGTTCCACTTTCAGACTTCAGCAAATTTACAGGTTGTTACTTGGTAAATTATAAGAACAATGAGACAGAGACCCTCTATTTGGACTTTGTAGAAAGTGACCACCTTTTCAGATGCTACTGGATCTTTTTATTCCCCATTCAGACTGTATCTGCAAGTAGGAGAGGGCAGGCCCTTTTCAGATGGGAAAGGCTCTTAGTAGCTCATTTATATATGAACCTTACAGAAGAGATAATAGCCTTTCTCCAGGGTATAGATTGCCACAGAACCTTTTTCTCAACCACTCATTTGCATAGATAAACAGGGCAACCTTAAGAATTTGTAAAAATAAATTTTATTGATATCTTTTGTCTTTATATCACCAAAATTTTTCCCTGTATCTCTTCCCTCCTCTCTAAAGAGCCATCCAAAATAATAATTTTTTGATGAGTCTGGGAGCAGCAACCTCACATCTAACTCAGAACTTTCACAGTCTGACCAGTAACCTTGGTTGGAGTTCAGATATTCCCCCAGTTATCCCCAAAATGGCATCTACTGTTAAGAATCAGCTGATTTGGAATGTCCTAAAGGAAGACCAAGTTCCCCAGAAGAAGATCATTGTTGTTGGGGTTGGTGCAGTTGACATGATACGTGCCATTACAGTATCTTAAAGAAGATTTGGCCGATGAACTTGCCCTAGTTGTTTTAATAGAAGACAAACTAAAGGGAGAGATGATGGATCTCCAGCATGGCAGCCTTTTCCTCAAATCATTAAAGATTGTTTCTGGCAAAGACTACAGTGTGACTGCAAACTCAAAACTGGTCATTGTTATGGCTGGGGCCCATCAATAGAAAGGGAAAGTCATCTTAATTTGGTCCAGTGTGATGTGAATATCTCTAAATTCATCATTCCCAATATTGTTAAATATAGCCCTAATTGCAAGCTGTTTATTGTTTCCAGTCTAGAAGATATTTTGACATATGTGGCCTGGAAGCTAAGTGGCTTTCCTAAAAACTTTGTTTTTGGAAATGGTTGCAATCCGCATTCAACCTATTTCTTTTACCTAATGGGGGAGAGACTTGGTGTCCCTTTTTCAAGTTGTCATGGATGAATCCTTGGGGAACATGGAGACTCCAGTGTTCCTGTGTGGAGTGGTGTGAATCTTGCCAGTGTGTCTCTAAAGAACCTTCATCCTCCTTTGGGAATTGATGCTGATTCAGAAGACTGGAAAGATGTTCATAAACAGGTGGTTGAAAGTGCTTAAGAGATGATCAAGCTGAAGGGCTCCACTTCCTGGGCCATTGGCTTGTCTGTGGCAGATCTGGCAGAAAGCATTATGAAGACTCTTAGGAGAATGAATTCAATTTCCATCATGATTAAGGGCCTATATGGCATTCATGAGGATGTCTTCCTCAGTGTCCCATGTGTGTTGGGGCAGCATGGTATTTCAGATGTGGTGAAGGTAAACCTGAATCCGGAGGAGGAGAGCTGTTTAAAGAAGAGAGCAGATACTCTTTGGGGAATCCAGAAGGAGCTGCAATTCTAAAACCTTTTAATGTGCTGCCATCAAGAGAACATGACAGTGGTTAAGGGGTTACATATGATGGGCTTTTCAAACAGGTCAAATCCTTCCTCTGATGAGTGACTGAACACCAGAAATGTAAAACCTGTGAACACACTCTAGTTTATTAAAGCCTGTTAGTTTGCATTTGATGCTGGATATGGCTCGTATAGTCTCAGTGGTTGGTGTGAAGCACAGCCAGAGCCCCACAGGTATATAAACTACCTGCCTTGTATATAGGTGCTACAGGTTCCAGTAGGTCCAGAAGACAACACTCCTGGATACAAAACTCCATAGAGTAGGAATTCTTTATTGATGCATTGATTCCCTTTGTGCTCCCCTCCACTAAGGCACTACAGCAAGGCCCCATGAATCACCTTTCCAAAGGACCTGATTTTGTCTACCTATATATATAATATCAATAGTTGTAAATTTCCATATTACGTAAAAAGATCTGTATATGTACAACGATGCAACCAATTCTTCAAGTGTCATACTAACCTTAGATACTGAATAAATAACAAATAACTGATAAAAAAACCCAAAATAACAACGTTTTAAAGAAAAAAAGAGAAAACTATCCGTAGAATTGATTAATGTGGGAAAAAAATTGAAAAAATGTGCAGTGTTCTCCATCTTGTATCAGATCAAATGAAACAAGAATTGTAAAGTGCTTAGCTTATTATGATGGTTATAGCTCTTCTTTGGGGCCTTGCTTGTCCTTTCTAATTTTACAGTATTTACTTTCTATTGTTTTATGGTTGTTTTAGTCACTGTATATATGGCTTTCTTGGCTCTCCTTACTGTAGTTCGCAGAAGTTTGTGTATGTCTTTCTGTGCTTCTCTAAATTCATCATGTCATTTCTTATAGCATGACAATATTCCATTCCATTTTTTATACTACGCTTGGTTTAGCTATCCTTGAGGAGCATTTGCTTTGTTTCCAATTCTTTGATACCACAAAAAGAGCTGCTATAAATATTTTAGTAAATATAATGATTGATTTTTTTGATTTTTTCTCTTTTTTTTTCTTTGTCTTTAAAATGTACTATTTGTTAAATAGAATATCTTTTGGGAGGGAAAGAGGACTACATACTGGGTAAAACTATGGCAACTTGAAAAAACACGAAAGACTTAAATAAAGACTTATTTTAAAAACTTTTTTTTAAATGAAAAACTGAATAAACCTCTTCTCTCCTACCTCCTGAATGGAAGGTAAAAAGTCTCCGATCCTAAACCTGAGAGAGCAGAATTGGAGAGTCTTCTGCTAGTCTGAGATGAAAAGTCTCTTCTCCTTCTAGAACGGAGTAGTATCTCAAACTAGAACTGCAGCTGAGACCACTGAGAGTAAGCCCCTCTGGCTGCATCTGAGGGAACCTATAAGAACACTATGGAGAGAGAAAAGATTTCTTGACCCTGGAGTAGCAGGAGTTGTGAGTTGCCTAGGCTGCTGAGTGTTCCTGTTCAGTACAGAAGTAGCTGGACAATGTTGGATCTCTGCTATCACTTCCCTAAGGGGTAATTTAAGGGTTGCTCTTTTCTCCAGTTCAGCCCACGCTTTTCTAACCACTTTCTCCTAAAGATTTAATCACCTACACTCATTACAACAATTAGCTCACTTTGAAGTCTAGAAGCAGCACAATGACTTTTAGGTCTGCTTGCTTCTTTTATGGAAATCATGTCAAATACAAAGTTAGCATTGTAATCACAATAGCTCAGAGCCTCCAGTTATGACAACTCCTAACATTCAAGTGGAGTTTGACTCTCTGCCCCAATTTAAATTTTTGGTTATCTATAGCTACCCATTGGCTTCTTCACCTTTAAGGCAAAAAGTCAGGATCCAGGAAACAAGTAAATGTAGAAGAGTACATTGCATTTTTTATTACTGAATAGAAACAGGGAACACAGCAGATCTCTTTTTCCCTCAGGCCTTGAAGAGGTAAGTACAAAGAGTCTTCTCTGAGATGCTATAAGGGGCTTAATGACCTTCAATGTCTCTAGGTTGACTTTACAACTCAGTCTCCTTTTCACTTTCCCCCGTTGCCCCCATGTCATCCAGTGAATCTTTCTGGTCTAGTTTATTAAGCTAAGTTATCCAACTGGAACTGGCCAGTTGGGTCCCCATTCAGGCAGCTTGGACTACTCAGAGATTATGTTTGTCCATTGTTCTTGAAGAGGACCATGACATCAGGGAGATGACAACATGACTTGTAGTTAACTTTGATTTGAGTGAAGGAGGGCTGTGCAAGGTCACCAGTCTCACTTTCTCCTCCAGAGCCCCCTGGGTCCAGTGGCCAGTCATCAGGATGTCTGGAGATGGCTGGAGTTCATAGATTGGATAACAATAGGTCCCTGACCAAGCACCACTTAATGGTTATTTTGGGGTCCTCTGAGCTCAGAGTAAATGTAAATAGTAAATAGTAGCCATTTCTCTTTTAGCCAGCAACCCTGAGGGTTTTCTCTTCCCAGTTTGATTTTTTTTTTTTTATTAAAAGGACCATCCCTTTACTCACTCAAAGAGGCCTCTCAAAGGCCACTCAAAGACTCACTCCAAGTGAAACTCTGATAAGACCTCAGCCTAAAAGGGTTAGGGTCTCCCGTTGCATCCTGGGCCATCTCCAGTCATCCTGATGAATATCTGGCCACTGAATCCAGATGGCTCAGAAGGAGAAAGTGAGGCTAGTGACCTTGCACAGCCCTCCCTCACTCAAATCAAAGTCAACTTCAAGTCGTGTCATCATCTTGACGTCATGATCCTCTTCAAGAATGAAGGACAAACACAACAAATTAAGCAAGGCTGGGGTCCCTTCTCCTTGTCAACATATTTCATTAACCTTGTCCTTTCAATTTTAACTTAGGTGCTGTTTTTAAGCCACTTTGCCCCTAGGTTTATGGAGAGAATGTTTTATAGTTATAATTTTTACTGTTATCCTGGTAAATGCCTTTGCAAAGAGATAATTGTGTCTACTGGCTGATTGTTAACAGGAAGCATCTTGGTGGCCACTCATGAACTATAGTATTAGGTATGAAGACCCACAGGGATACCTCTCAAACCCCAAATAACAGCCACCCTCTGGAGAGCCAACCTGTGAGTTCAAGTTAGGGGAAACCACAGATGAAAGGATTCATGTGTAAAGCATTTTGCAAACTTTAAAGACCTAGGTAAACAGTCAGCTATCATTATTGTGCTAGGTTGCACAGCTAGCCCATGTCAGAGCCAATATCCCAAATAATCTGATTCTAAAGCCACTGTTCTTACTCTCTCTGGCTTCCTAGTTTCAGTAATGTTCCCTACATCCTATCTTGACTGTCTTCTGGTTCTGGTTGGACTAAAATTATCCATTCTAATTAATCATCATTTAAAGTGGACAGGACTAAATAAATGCCTTGGCTTGAATATTAAAATAGTTGAGGCTTTCAAGGCAAACCTGCCAATTTAGGACCAGACTCAGTCCTAGGAATTGGTTTCATTCATTTATTCAATATGTACGTGATACTGTTCTACAACCTAGGGATACAAACTCTGTTGTTAAGTGTCATTTGAATCCAAGACAATTCTGCAGGATCTATGACGAAAAATGCTATTCACCTCCAGAGAAAGAACAGATGGAGTCTGAATGCAGACTGGAGTTTACTGCTTTTGTTTTTGTTTTTTTACTTTATTCTTCTTGGGGGTTTTTTTGTCTGTGTTTTCTTCCACAACATGCCTAATATGGAAATATGTTCTGCATGACTGCACATGTATAACCTTTGTCAAATTGTTTGCCTTGGCAATGAGGAGGGGAAGGGAAAGAAGGGTAGAGATAATTTGTAACTCAAAATTGTAAAAAAAAAACAAAGGTTAAAAATTGTTTTTACATGTAAGGAAAAAAATAAAACATTTAACAGTCTTTTTTAAAAAAAGTGTAATTTGATTAGGCACAAGGAGCTCTGCTCTGTGACTCAATTTCCCACTTCTGGTAACTATATGAGAGAGAGGAATATTGAGAAATTGTTTTATTCTACTATTTATAAACCAAAGGAAAGTAGCAATAATAAAAGTCACCATTTATGGAGCATTTTACTGCTTACAAAGCACTTTTACATACATTATCTCATTTTAATTCCCATAACAAACCTATGAAGTAGCTAATACTAGTATTATCGTATCCTTTTATTGATAGGGAAGGTTCAAGGGCACATTTCCAATCATTGGCAGAGGTGGGATATGAACTCATTGGTTATTTTAAAAAATACATCCTTTGCTTTTACGTCACCTTTATTTGTAAATGTATTCTTCCCCTAGCTGGAGAGCTCCCATAAAAACAAAATAAACAGAAAGAAAAGAGGAAAAAAGCAGTTTAATAAAAATAATCCATACCTCAAAAGAGCATCACAGTATATGCAACATTCCACACCTAATGTCATTTTCCCCTCTCTTTAATTTTAACCATAACATTCTCTCCTTTTTAAAAATTTCCATTGTTGCAGTTGTTATGTATATTATTTTATTGTCTGATTATTTTGTTGTATGGTTTCAGTCATGACCAACTCTTCGTGAAAACCATTTGGGGTTTTCTTGGCAAAGATACTGGAGTGGTTTGCCAATGCCTTCTTTAGTTCATTTTACAGGTGAGGAAACTGAGGCAAGCAGGATTAAGTGATTTGCCCAGGGTCACACAGCATTAAGTACCTGAAGCTGGATTTGAATCCAAGAAGATGAGTCTTCCTGACTCCAGGTCCAGTACTCTGTCCACTCGTCATCTAGCTGCCTTATGTGATAAACCAGTTATAGAGCAGCAGGCAGAACAGGAAACCATCTGTCTTTCCTCCAAGGTGTAAGATCTAGTCTTTTTATCAATGAAAATCAGTAGAAACAATGGGAATGTTGTATGTTGTCTGATTTTCCTGGGGGAGATGGGGGGGGAAGGAAAATGAAAAGAAGCTTTTCACTGTCTAGAAGAGAAGCAATGTGGCTCAGTGAAAAGTGCTACTTTTGGAGTGTAAAGGAGCTGAGTACAAATACTGTCTCTATCACTTACTAGTTATTTGACTTCAGGCAGATTACTTAACCCCTCTGAACCTCAGTTTCCTCATTTATAAAATAATGGTGTTGGATTATATGGCTTTTAAGGTCCTTTTCAGCTCTAAATTCCTGATCCTATGAACTCTCCCAACAATTGCAACCAATTATATTTGACCAAAACTTCAAATATCACAAAGGAAAGGGAGACTGAATCATAGAGAGAAAGAGGGAGGGAAGGAGAAAGATAGAAGGGGAGAGACAAATAGACAGAGACAAAGAGAGACAGGGGGAGAGACAGAAAGAGAGAGAAAGCAAGGGAGAGAGAAATGAGGAGAGAGGGAGAGAGAGGGAGAAAGGAGAGAGAGAGAAGGTGAGAGAGGGGGAACTAAGGAACTTTGGACATTTCTCTCTTTGGGCTAGAAACACTTGAAAATGCTAGAATAATGTTAAATTTAAAAAATTGTTTCTGCCAGACATGTTTAAAGTGCAGAGTACAGTATTATTATGTTTTACCTTGGCAGGACGCATGATTTGGTTGTATGGTGTGCTAGGTCCATAAACCAAAGGTAAGCATCTTCTGCCCAGTCTATTTTTAAAGGCAGTGCAGTATACTGGGTAGAGTGCTGAATTTGGAGTCAGGAAGACCTGGAATGAAATCCTACCTCTAATATTTATCAATGGTCTGTGACTTTGAGTAAGTCCCTAAACATCTTTGAGCCTTAGCTGCCTCATCTGTAAAATAAGGGGGTTGGAATGATGATATCTGAGGTCCTTTCTAGGACCTTGTGATCCTAGCCCAAATTAAGAGGTTTCCCAGATCATCCCTGTTATAATAGCATTTGACAGCTCTAACTAGTAATTATTCACATTTCAGTAATACCTTAAGGTTTCATAATGCTTTTTCCTCATAATGATCCAGTGGAAGGACATAGTACCAGTGTTATTCCCATTTTACAGATGGGGAAACTGAACCTCAATGTGGGAGTATCTTACTCAGGGTCACACAACAAATAAATGTTAAAGTTAAAATTTGAACTCAGGTCTCCTGATTCCAGGAGATTCCAACACTTACCCTTGAACCATGCTTCCCTTTGGATCAGGAGTTCTTAACTGGTATTTTAAAAAAAAATACTTTTATAACTATCCCAATGTAACTGGCTTTCTCTATAATCCTATACTAATTTTAAAAAACTATTCTGAGAAAGTGTCCAAAGACTTCACAGATTGCCAATGGGATATGAAATAGTAGAGAACTCCCACTTTTGACTGAGGCAAATAAAAATTTGCTTGAATTTTCATCCTCTATACCTGGTTCTGCCCTCTGTAACCACACAGATAATCTAACTAATTCTTGTGACAGCTCTTCCAATATGTGAAAACAGCTATTCCCTCTTCCTAGGCTCCTTCACATTTTTTTTTCACTAGGTTAAACATTCCCAGTTCTTTCAAACACTTACCATCACCTCTGCCTCAAACATCCCACTCACTGTTAAAGGGATCTCTTACTATCAACCTAGCCAACATCTCCTCAAGGACAGCCATTCTGTTACTTAAGTGGGGATCTTCCCAAGCCCTCACCATCTGTCTTGCCACCTGATCTCTGCTGACCCCCAAACTGATTCCCTAGAAGAACACAGGTTCTTCCATTTCCTCCTGGGTCTGACCTGGGGCTCCCTAAGAAAGCAAGGTCCTATAGGATGGGCCCCTCACACCCCTCCTGCCTCTATCCCACAGAACATTCTGGGGCTTTCAGGGCTGCTTCCCAGGGCAGTTTTGCTGTTTTGGAGGACCGCTCAGACCCCAGTTCCCAAGTTGACACCTACTGGCCTAGCGGGAGGTGGCACTTGTGTTAACAGGCAGACCCTGAGGTGTGAAGCAGCCACTGAGCTTAGGAGCTGTCCGAATGGGCTGAGGCAAGCTCAGCTTTCTAATGAGAATAACACACCAGGCTCTCCCCTTCTCCAGCCTGTCTACCCTCCCTTTCTCTCCTACTTTGTTCTTTTTTTCTTACCTTCTCCTTCCTATTCTTTCTCCTGAGTTGTTTCCCTCACTTTTCTTTCCTCCCATTTATCTCTCCTCTGCATTCTCTTCTCTCCTTTCTCAATGGTCCCGTCTCCCCCATTCTTCTTTGTCCCGTATTATCTCACCTCCCTTTTTGCCCCTGAATCTCTTTTCTAACTCTCCTCTCACCTCACTTTGCCCATCCCTTGCCATTTCTCCCAACTCTACTTTCTCCTATAGAATATTTCCTCTTCCCCATTCTATAATTCTTCCACTTCTTCTCATGCTACCTTCTACCACCCCGCTCAGCATTCTGTCTAATTCATCCTCCACACAATCTCTAAAGTGAGATTCCTAAAGGTCAGGTCTGACTACTCACTCCCTGCTCATGAAGTTTCAATGGTTCCCTACCACTTCTAGCAAACTCCTCTGTAAAGCTCTTTACAACATCGTTCTAGTATAGCTTATTTTTTTAGGCTGGTTATATACTTCTTCCCCTTAAGAACTCTACCCTCCAGCCAAACTGGCCTCTTTGCTCTCTCTACCCCATATTCAATAATCCATTCCTGGACTCTGTGCTGTGAGCATGCAGGCTTTGAAGTCTTTCCTTCCTCATCTCTGCCTCTTGGAACCCTGCTCACCTCAAGGGTCTGGCCAAGGTTCTTCCTCAAGAGGTTTTTCCTTATTCCCAAATTTATTTGTGTGTATGTGTGTATATACACATATAAGTACACATAAATACACATATAAAACATATATTCTATATATAATACATATATATGCACGTCTTATACTTACTTATCTGCAAATACGCCCTCTCAGTAAACCCTAGAAGGATAGTGACTGTCTCACTTTTACCTTTGTGATCGCAGCACCTAACATGGTGTCTGACACATAGTAGGTGCTTAATGGTTAAATCAATGCTTGTTCATGGATTGATGGATTGATTGATTGATACTGGAACGTGAAAAAGGAAAACAAGTGGTGGAAGTCAGTAAAAAGTGAGCAAAGGTCAGGTTTGCAATCCCTACAAACTCCAGGTTTCATTTATGGAATGTGAGATGGAGATAAAGGATTGGCTCTAAAGAGCCCGCATTGCTCAGTTTTAGGTGTGAGCATTTACGCCTTGGAAGTAGGGATTGGCTACTAATCAGGACTTGAGTGATTGTTTTCTTGCTTGTCTAGACAAGAAACTGATAGACAGAATGTGAAAAATGCAGATTAAACTTAAAAGTGTGTCCTACAGTACATTTTTGGGGGAGGAAAGCCAGTTGTTAAACATCTACCAACAAACCTCTGTGTGTATTTAGGTTTAATATGTTAATCCTTCAAGGACATTTCCCTCATTGTGGGCTCAGAAACATTCATTCTGTCAGAGGCAGCCAGGTGGTACCAGTGGATAAAGTAATGGGCTTGGAGTCAGAAAAACCTGAGTTCAAATCCAGCCTTAGATGTTTATTAGATATGTGATCCTGGACAAGTCACTTAAAAAAAACAAAACAAAACAAAAAACTGCTTTCCTCAGTTTCCCCAACTGTAAAATGAGGATAATAATAGGAGGATCAAAGAAACAATATTTGTAAAGCACTTACCACTTTGTATAGTTGTTCAGTAATTTCAGCTATGTTCAGCTCTAGTTTTCTAAGCATTGTACAATGTACTACCAAGGCTATTCTGCACTGTAGGCATTTAATAAATGCTTGTTCCTTTCCATTGGCCACCTGCTTAGGCTAATTGTTGTCAGAGGATGATACACAGTGTGGGCAGATCCCTATCAGAAACCTTGCCACTGCTTATACTCTCCTGAGACAGGAACCATAATCCCAGAGGGAGGCAGCCCAGTGACATGTTAGTATAAATTAATACTAATTAATAGTATAAATTAATAGATAATTAATAAAAACTAATAATAATAAAAATCTCACTTTACATACAGCACGTTAAAATTTAACAAAGTATTTTTCTCACAACAGCCCTTTGAGGTAAGTAGTTTGTGCAGGTCAAGGATGGACAAACTACATCGACCGGAGGGTCCCGTAGTTTGCTGATCCTCACTGTACGTGTTATGTCAGTACATCTGAGTTCATCAGTGTGGGAACTTCTTGGAATGAAAACTCCCTTCCCCTGTTGCAGGTGGGGAGTTTATCTGAAATTTGGTGTCTTGGAGAGATGCTTGGGGTATTAAGAAATTAAATAACCTGCCCAGGATTACACAGATGCTATGGGGGCGGGGAGGGGAAAGGACTGGAACCCAGGTCTTGTGCCCCCAAGGACAACTACTCTTCTACACACAACAGCATAGCTTTTTAGTATAGATAGTATTACAGATTAGATTTCACAGAGGAGAAAACTAAACCTCAGAAACTGGCTTACAGAGGATTAGCTCTGCTTGTTAACTCCTGGGTGAGTATGCAGGAACAAACTATTAACCCAGAGTTCTTTCAAAATGACATATAAATAGGATGGTAAGAAGATAAGAAGACTAGATCCTCATTTTGAAAAACAAGAATCTGAGAAGAAACAGAGAAATTAGAGCTCCAGGCTCCCATTCAGTTCTGGACTCCCACACACAATATTCCCATTAGTTGGTCACCTAGTCCCTGCTAGAACCTCTCCAATGCCCAGCAGCTCACACTGCCCAGTGAGTCAGTCCCTAATGAACTAAATGAGAAGGCACAATTCATTTCACTTAGAGTCAGCTTGAGATCTCTGCTCTTTGGACCTGGTTGGGAAGGAAGTGGAAGCTCAGTTATTAAACTGTTGACCTAGAAACAGAGCTGTTGCCCCCAGAAAGATAGGGCTTTTCGGGCATCTTGTAGCCTCTTGATGAGTTCTCCTTCTCTATGCCACTGGATCTTCCAAAGGTGTGAATGAAAGCAGTGGCCTAGTAAAACCAGCTGAGCCCACTTAGGACTTTACTCCTAAGCACACCACAGACATTCTCAGGATTTTGGAGGGGGGAGGGGGGTAGCTAGTAAGTTTGCACAGGGACTCAGTCAGTCAATGTGTCAGAATCCTGAGACTGATAGCACTACATTTGGAATTCAAGGACTTGAATTCAAATTCTGACAAGGCTCTGTACGAATTACGTGACTAACACTTAATACCTCTGAGCCTCAGTTTCAGCTAATCAATTAAAATTTGATTGCCTGTTATACACCAAGCACTGTGCTAAAAGCTGGGGATATAAAGAAAGTCAAAAGACAGTCACTACTCTCAAGTGGCTTACAGTCTATGGGGTGGGGGGAGGGAGAGAAAGAGAGACATAGAGAGAGAGAAAGAGAGAGATTTATATCTGACATCTATATCTACATATGATAAATTGAAGATAACACAGGAACTGCAATTAAAATTAAGGAGGACTAGAAAAGGTTTCCTATAGAAAGTGGGATTTTAGCTGGGAAGCTAAGAGGCAAAAATGAAGAAGGAAAGAGGTTCAGGTATGAGAGAGAGCCAGTGAAAATGCCCAGAGTCCGGAGATGAAGTGTCATGTTCTAGGAATAGTAAAAAGGCCAGGCCCACTCTACTGAAGAATCTATGGTGGGGACAGGATAAGGTGTAAGAGGACTACAAAGGTGAGAGGGGAGGAAGGGGACAGTGGTAGGAGACAGGTTATGAAGGGCTTTGAATGCCAAATAAAAGATTTGAGATTCGATTCTAGAGGTTATTTTTTGTCCTTCCTTTTTTTGTTTTGTTACAGTTTTCAATTTATTTTAGTTTTCAGCATTCACTTCTGTAAGTTTTAAATTTAAATTTTCTCTCCTCCCTCCGCCCCCCTCCCCAAGGTGGCATGCAATCTGATATGGGTTCTGCACATACATTCCTATTAAACCACATTTTCACATTAGTCATGTTGCATAGAAGAATTATAATGAATGAGAGCATTCATGAGAAAGAAAAAAAAGAAAAAACAAAAAAGATAGTCTGCTTCCCTCTGCATTCCATAGTTCTTTCTGTGGATGTGGATGGCATTTTCCATCATGAATCCTTTGGAATTGTTTTATGTCCTTACATTGCTGAGAAGTCTATCAATATAAGTCATCAAACACTATGGCTATTTCTGTGAACAGTGTTCTCCTGGTTCTACTCACTTCACTCAGCATCAGTTCCTGTAGGTCATTCCAGGTTTTTCTGAAATCTACCTGGTCATCATTTCTTATAGCACAATAGTATTCCATTACATTCATATACCACAACTTGTCCATCCATTTGATGGGTATCCTCTCAATTTCCAATTCTTTGCCACCACAAAAAGAGCTGTGATAAATATTTTTGTATATGTAGGTCTTTTTCTTATTTTTATGATCTCTTTGGTATACAGCCCTAGAAGTGATACAGTATGTCCTTCATTTTTCAAAGAGAATCAGTGGCATCACAAGGGTGATGGCTTGACTTGCAGGTGAATAGGATTTAAGCGAGACAGAGCTGAAGAAAGATGTCAACCTCACTTACTCCTCCAGAGTCACTGGAGTCCAGTGGCAAGACAAAGGTCAAGAAGATTAGTCATGGCATACGATGCAGTGGATGACCTTGGTGTCTTTGATGTCTAACTAAGCACTCCACAATGCCTGCTTTAGCCACTTTCTTGGCTGTTGGAACAAATTGCTCTCATCTGCTCATTTCACTAGGGGAAGGCTTCACATGCTTGGAGTAGACATTCCCCTAATTCACTATCAGATTTGAGACCTGTCATTTAACCTCAGCCTGGTTTAGTTTATCTGCTGAGATGGGTTTTATGAGATGAGGCCACCGAGCAGGCCACAGCTTCTTAAGGCCAAAAGTGAAAGTTGGGTGGGAAGTGGATACCATAGGTTAATGACAGACCTGAAAAGAGCTCAGCAGCCTTAACACCTGAGGTGCTAGTTCTCTCTGAACACCCCATACAGAAATAATACAGAGTCACTGGAATTTATTGAGCAGGGGAATGACATGGTCTGACCTGCTCTCTACAAAGATTACTCTGACAACTGAATGAAGGATAGACTGGAGTAGGGAGAGACTTATTTCACACATCATAGAAAGATAGGATATAAAAGTTGGAATAGACTCCATCTTGTTCAAGCATCCCTTGTACAAGGATCATCCAGCTTCTTATAGTCATCTAGTGAGAGACAATTCCTGATATGCTCGAGGTGACCTATTTCACTTTGTACATCTCCAGTGGTTGGAAAATGGTTTCCATATAACAAGCCCAAATTGACCTCCCTTCATCTTCTACCCATTGCTCCTAGTTTTGCCCTTTAGGACCAAGCAAAATAAATCTAACCTGTTTTCTATATGACAGTCCTTCAAAAAAGTCATCAAGTCAAGTCAACAAGCATTTATTAATCTCTAAGTGCTACACACTTGTCTCATTGAAACCTTTTCTTCTCCATCCTTAGTTCCTTCTGCTAACTCTCCATATAGCACATTCTCTACTTCTTTTTGCTCTCCTGCTCACCCACTTCTTGTTGTACTCCAGCTTGTCTCTTTCCTTCCTAAAATATGACATCCAGCATAGGACACAGCACTCCAGATGAGATTGAACACATACCATATATTAGAACAACAATGATCCTGAACACCATGAACCCGTTAATGTAACCTATGAGAACATTGGCTTTTTTATCAACTACCATCTTACACTGTTGACTTGTAATTCACTAAAACTCTCAGATCTTTTTCATATGAACTTCTGTCTAATCATGCTTCCTCATCCTGTACTTGTAAGGTTGATTTTCTTTATTCTCAAAGCGGGATTTTACAGTCATGGTTGTAAAATCTTATCTTATCAGATCTCACTCTCCTCAGTAATGTGTTAAACTTGTTTTGGATTTCCCCAAATACTTTAGATAATGCTTGCAGCTTTATGTAATCTTCAGATTTGACAAGCATACCTTCTGTGATGTGAAAAAAAAATGTGGAAGAGAACAGTCTTGGAGAATTCTACTAGTGACACTCCCCCATTAATGACTATTTATTTCAACCATTTAACCAGTTCTGAACTAACTTGTCTAGCCTATATATCTGTATCTTATCTATAAGAATATCACAAGAAAAATGTAAAATGCTTTGTTGAAAACAAAGCATTTGTTATCTTCAGAATTACCCTATCTTATCAACCTCGTGATCCTGTCAGAAAAGGAAATGAGGTTAGCTAATTTGCCCCTCTTAAAATGAAACTATTCTGATCTCTTTAGAATCACCACTTCCTTTTCTAGATATTCAGTAAGCTGTCCTCTTAATATTATTGTGATATGCCAACAAATATCTCTCTTTTGGAGGACCTGGCCTATTTTGTGTCAGGCTGTCACTATTCTAGATTCCTACTTCCTTCTCTATGTTCTGCTATTTACTGGCATAATGGTAGACCATCTGAGATCACATGTAACAACACTGTACATTTTTGTGCAGTGTCATATACATGGAAAATGATGGGGACCTTCTTCTAGGAGACTGGAGTATGCTTGGATATTCTGTCAATATCTTGCCTACCATGTGGTTTGAAGTCATCATTTCCATTGGCTGTGTAGCTGAAAAGATTGGTCTTTAAAGTCCTAACTCAGAAAATCAGGTGGCTTTCTGCTGCATTCACATCTGACGCTAGGGGACTTCTTCATTCACATCATACAGTAAGGAAGGGAGGATGTGAGAGTCACCTATTTCTCCTCCCCACCACCAGGTCATGTGACCCTCAAAAATAGACTTGAGGTTTGTTTGTTTGTGCTTCTCCATTATAGGTTCAAGGAGTGGAGCATGACCATCCTGGAGTTCAGGAATAAAGGCTGACTATTTCAGCCAGCCTAGCAGTAATGCTCTGAGCAACAAGGGTTCACGACACAAGCCCAGTAAGTCAGCAGAAGCTGGTACTCTCAGCCTTGGACTTGAATTTGGTAGAACTAAAGTTACTAGGAACTTGGTAGGACGAAAGTTATATGAACTAAGTCATGAGCCTGATAACTTAGTCCTCCAACTTCTTCCCCATTCAGAGACCTAGATGGGATAAGGAAGGGATTGTACTTCCTAGATATCAGAGAGAAATGTTCGTATGTTTTCCTTGTGATGTAATATTTGAAATAAATTTCTTTCTAAAGTTTAGTCCAATGTTAAATGGCTAAATGGAACTGTGGTGCTAGTTACTGGTCTGTTAAAAATCAGAAAAACCCAGTTGATGGAGGCTCAAGTCAAAGTCAGAGAGGTCCCAAAGTCCCCATACTGAAGAACCTTGGGGATGAGGGTAGGGGAGTAAAATGCAACAGGACTGTTCCAGAGAGAATGGGGCATGAGTCAACCAAGTTACACGAGAAACTTCTAGAAATTTCTATATATCGAACTTATACAAACAGGGATCAGCCAGCCATTTCCTAGCATCACCCTGCCTGTGACATTAGAGATGAGAAAACAATAAAAAAAAATGCTTGAGTAGGAACCAGGCCTTTCTCTTTCAAGTTATAGCTAGGGTCAGATGATCAGGGCTTAATGCCAGGTTGTCACATTTTGAGGATTCTGAGAATACTTGTAGTTCTTTAATGATACAGTGACAAGAGAGCTTAGTGTTTAAATCGGAAACGATTAGACTAGAGGGAACTCTTCCCAGGCCTTCTCCTGTTTCTTCTTCTTCCTCCTGCACCCTCTCTGTTCTCTGCTCATCTGAGAGCACATTTCAGTCCACTTGCCATGAGAATGGCCCCAGGTAAATATCCTCATTTCAACTCTAGTTCATGAGCATTGGTTTGTAGTGTTGGTACACTTATATCTTTTCTTTGTTACTCTAGCTTCCATTTGTCCCCTCAGTGTTTCTTAAAGTCTTCCCCTTTTTCAGGTTAAAATGCATGGTAATAAAAGTTCATTGATTTAAACAAGTACTGGCCTCCCTGACTCCTTTGTGATTCATTCTTTAAATCTCCAAACTATTGCAACAGACTGGGTCAATAGGTCCTAGAATTTTGGCAGGAATCAATGGTAGCTCCACCGGCCTGTAGTTAGCAGAATTTGCTCTCCTTTCTTTTTCAAAAGTTAGCTCAGAATTGGACTTTCTCCTGTACTGTTGCACATTTTCCATTCTCTGTAGTCTTTCAAAAATCCCTGACGGTGGCTCAATAATCATACCTGCTGCTTATTTCTGTGTCCTGGGATGTAGTTCATCTTGGATTGGTGACTTGAATTCCCAGAGAAGGCTGTTGGATGCTGTATGAGACCATCTCCTCCTTTATCTTGGATTCCGACTCCCTGCTAACCATTTTCATTCTGAGTTCATAAGTGAAAAATCATTTATCTTGAAGAAGACAGAAACAAAACAAAAGATCGGTAATACATTCTTGTCTGTTTTCATTATCATCTCAGTCCCTTCCTTGATTGCCGCCTGACCCACAGTAAAGCTTTAAAAAATACCCACTTTTTAATATGTAAAATGAAAGGGTTAAATTAGATCAGCTCCAATTTCTCTCTTATCCGTAGATTCTATGATCCAAGTACTCTCTCTTTTTCTTAGCTGAGAAGGAAGTCCCTTTCTAACAGACCTGGAATTGGTTCTCATACATATTTAAATCCCACACAGACCTAAGGAAGAAGATTTTGTGAATCAAAGAATATAGATCATTGTAACTAGGAAATCATCAAGTCCAACTTTCTTGTTTTACAAATATGGAAACTGAGACCTAGAAAGGTGAAGATCCCCCAAACCACACAAGAGTTATTGGAGATTCTGGGACCAGATCTAGAAAAAGCCAAAAGGACTCACAGTTTTGACCTCCCAGAATGTGTGAATAATAGTAATTCAAATTCTCTCTCCTTTGAATCTAATTCAGAAAAATTGTTTTCTATCCCCCTTCCTACTTCCCTGTGGTTGCTCCTGCTCCTGGGCCTCCAGTCAGTTTCCTCCTCTGAAAATGGTGATAATGATATTTGAACTTCCTAACTCACAGGGCCACCATGATTATCAAATGGGAACAAAGATGCCCACCTAAAGAAGCTCTCACTAGTCGTAGGTCAAATATCTGTTTGGTAGGTGGTAGATGCTCAACAAGTAAGGACCTGAAGTTAGGAAAACCTGAGTTCATATCCAGCCTCAGACACTAGCCATATGTGAAACTAAGCAAGTCATTTAACCTCTGTCTGCCTCAGTTTCCCCAACTATGAAAAAGAGGACAATAATAGCACCTACTTGTCAGGGTTGTTATGAGGATCAAATGATATAATATTTGTAAAGTGCTTTAGCACAATGACTGGCACATAAGTAGGCACTTAAATGGTAGCTCCCTTCTCTTTCTCCCTGCTCCTTCACTGAATAGGAAGGGATAAACTTCAAGACTATGTCACCTAGTGCTTATCCCACAGTCCAGGAAAAGATTGTCCTAAATGAGGAAGGCCAGTGGAGAAGGGAATTAAGTCAGTCTCTTACTACCATGTGTTAATCAAAGATGTGCTCTACTGCTACTAGACCATTCTCATAAAACTTACAGAAAAAGTAGATATATAGGTTGGTAATTGATGTCATGTCAGTTATCCTTCTTGGGGGGAGGAGGAGGAGGGGGAATAGTTCCAAGTATGTTCTTTTCCATTCTTTTGAAATCTTCGCCTCTTTGAGACAGTTTGACAATTTATCTCTTGGTACCTTAAAAATTGTATTGCTCACAATTTGGAATGAGACCCAAAGGGCTATAAAATTGTGTGTGCTCTTTGATCCAGTAATACTACTACTTGGTCTGTATCCCAAAGAGATCTTTAAAAAGGGGAAAAGACCCACATGTACAAAAATATTTATAGCAGCTCTTTTTGTGGTGGCAAAGAATTGGAAATTGAGGGGATGCCCATCCTTTGGGGAATGGCTGAACAATTCGTGGTATATAAATGTAATGGAATACTATTGTGCTATGAGAAATGATGAGCAAGTGGATTTCAGAAAAACCTGGAAAGATTTACATGAACTGATGCTGAGGGAAGTGAGCAGAACCAGGAGAACATTATACACTGCATCAGCAACATTGTTCGATGACCAACTTTGATAAACTTAGCTCTTCTTAGCAATACAATGATCTAAGACAATTCCAAAAGACTCATAATGGAAAATGCTATCCACATCCAGAGAAAGAACTATGGAGTATGAATGCAGACCAAAGCAGATTGTTTTCTCCATTTTTCTTCCCTGTGGTTTTTCCTTTTTGTTGTGATTCTTCTTTTACAACATTGCTAATGTGGAAACATATTTAATATAATTGTACATGTATAGCCCATATCAGATGGCTTACTATCTTAGGAAGGAGGATGGGAGGGAAAAAAGGAGAGATGGCAGGAGAAAAAAATTTGGAATGTAAAATCTTATGAAAGTGAATGTTGAAAACTATCTTTACATGTATTTGTAAAAGAAATACTATTAAATGGTATGGGAAGGGGTCGGAACTTAAACCCCAAAACAAAGATTCCTGGGGAAATAACTTCTTTGTTCAACAAGAACTGGTAGAAAAATTGGCAAGTAGCTTCATAGAAAAATAGCTTAGACCAGTAATTTATATTATATATCATATATCATAACATAATAAATTTCAAATGGACCCAAGATATAGATATGGACATACACATATACATGCTTATGTATACATATATAAGGTTATACCATGAAAAAAGTGAAAGAATATAAGGTCATATTTTTCAAAAGCTATAGATAGGGAAATAATTTATAACCAGTCATGGGATCAATATTATTATGAAAGACAACTTTAGGTATATAAAAAATACAAAATCTTTTGCAACAATAAAATCAATGCAAATAGAATAGGAAAAATTATTTGAACTGAGAAAAATTTTTCTATTAAACTCAAAAACTCAGATGGATCTGTGCTCTCACCAATGTAGGTATCCCCTCCAAAGATGTAGGTAACAACCCACCTATGCCTGCCTATCCTGGGTGATTCTTGTTCTACCATAAATTCCCAACAGGGCATCCACCCAATGAACAAGGGACTTTTCTCAAATTTTCCTGACATTCCTTGGGTACCAAAGGAGAAATCAGTCTTTCCACTGATTATCCAAAATGTTGTGTTAACTATCTCTGAAAAAAAAGATGATATAATAATAACCAATACAGTGCTTTACTAATATTATCTCATTTTATCTCACAACAACCCTGTGAAGTAAGTGTTATTATTATCCTCATATTAAAGATGAAGAAACTGAGGTTGAGGGAGATTAAGGGACTTGCCCAGGGTCACACATCTGATAAGTGTCTCAGACAAAATTCAAACTTATTGATCAACAAATGAGCAATAATTATTTGGAAAAGTGTTCAAAGTGATAGTAAATAGAGAAATATCAACTAAAACAATTCTGAGGCATAGTCTTACCCACATTAAATTGCCTGATATATTAAAAAATCGAAAAACAGTGTTGGAGGATCTGTGGGAAAACAGACATGCTCATTCACTGCTGTCAGAGCAATAATATTGGTCCAACCATTTTGGAATTAGACAAGGAAAGCTACAAAATTGTCCTAATCTTTGATTCCTTTGATCCCACTCACGTGGGATCTTAGTTCTATGTTCTTAGATCTATAGATCTTGGATCTATGATCCAAGGAGATTACTGATTCCAAGAAAAGACTTCTCTGTAGAAAACATCTGAAGCAACGTTATTTATAATAGCCAAAAGCTGAAAACAATATATGTTCCTCCAGATTGAGAATGGCTAAACAAATTGTGTTACATGAATGTAATAGAATGCTACTGTTCTACAAGGAATTATTCAAGGAAATATAGCAATAAAAATGACAAAAACAATATGGCAATGATGATAATAGGGACTGGACTTCTGATTTCATTAGCATAGGGAACTCCCAGGTATGGAATTTCCTTTACTAGTATAGGTTGGCACCTTCTCTTCAACTTTTAAAAAATTGCTTAGATCACTGAAAGTTTAAAGGACTTGCCCTAAGTGACAAAACCCATAAATGTCAACCACGAGGTTCAGCCCAGGTCTTTCTAGCTCTCATACTCACTATGCTATGCCTCCAACAATAAATGCTAATATTGACGTAGCACTCGAAGATTTTTCAAGTACCTTACACATATTGAGTTTGATCTTCACCTTTTGAGGTAGATGATATTATAACCCCCATTTTACAAATGAAGAAACTGAGCATAAGCAATTTCCCCAGGGTCACAGAGTTAATGTCTAAAAGAAGATTCCAACCTAGGTCTTCCCAGCTCCAAGTCCACTACTCTAACTGCCTTCCAGTAACATGAGAAATAAGGGCAGACTTGTGTGAAGTGATTCCGAAAGAAGGAGACTTAGCCAAATGAGCAACATACACCATGACGACAAGTATGTAAATGAAGACAATGTTGACTATCAGCAAGGTTCAGGTCAACTACAATGAACAATGTTAGTACTGACTGATTAAAGTTAAAGTACGCAACTTAATCTTCCTTTCAACAAGAAGCAAACTACAAAAGTTTAAGGTTGCTCAGACTATCAGTTTGGATCATTCCTTCGTGTTGTTTTATTTAACTGCTTTTGGAAAATGTGCTTTGTGGGTGGCTGGTGAATACCTGTGGGTTTGTCTGCCATGAAAAAAGTTTATCAATATAGAATAAAATAAAACAAAAGTGTATATCTCATGATGCAGCCCATTCCATTGATGGACCACACTGAATATTCAAACATTTTTGGCATTAATTAAGCCCAGCCTGCCTTCCTGTCACTTCATCCTACTCATCCTATCTCTGCTTTCACATATTGAATCCTGTTTCTGGATGATGGTCCTTCATGTGCTTGAAAACTGTTATTGTGTGTCTCCCCCATCCCCTTTCTTTCATCTATTTCTGTTTTGTTTTCCTTAAACCCTTGGTCCTGTGACATGATTTTAAGTCTTTTCATCATCTAGGTCACTCTCTTCTAGACATAGTCCATTTAAGAGAAATAACTATCTTTCTGTAAGATGTGGTACCCAGAACTGAATGGATCCAATATGCTAAAGGTTGGCTGACCAGTGTAACAGTACAAGAGCTGGGTTCTACTTTCAAAGTATTTCCCAAGATCTTTAAGTCTACTTTGAGGAATTTCTGGAAGATGGGAGGATAGCAGGCTCTTAAGTTTCACAGTGGCGTCCTTTCCTTCTTTTCCATTCCCACTGCCACAATTATGATTCATACCTTCATTGCCTCATGCTCAAAGTATTACAATGGCCTCCTTGCTTGTCTCTGTTGCCTCCATAGCCATCCACCTACAATCCATCCTGGGCAAATCATCAGCTTAAATTTCCTAACACACCTCTTTGATCATGGAATCCTAGAGAATTATAGGACCTTAATGTTAATCGTAGGGCAGAATGAACATCAGAGATCATCTAATCTAACCCCTTCCTCTTTGAAAAGAAGGAAATAGAGAAGTGACTTTGCAGGTCACGTGGTGAGTTAGTGATATGACACAATAGAAAAGCCAGGTCTCCTGATATTTTGGAGAGGCTTACCACTCACACCCACTGTGATCAAAAGTTTTCAATGGCTTTCTACTGCCATTTGGGGCAGCTAGGTGACCCAATGGATACAGCACTGGACTTGGAATTAGGAAAATCTGAATTCAGATCTGGCCTCAGACTCTTACTAGCTGTGTGACCCTGGGCAAGTCATTTAACCCTGTTTGCCTAAGTTCCTCATCTGTAAAAATGAACTGGAGAAGGAAACGGAAAACCACTCCGGTATCTTTGCCATGAAAACCCTCAGTGGGGCTATGAAAAGTCAGACACAACTGAAAAAAATAACTGAACAAGACTTTATTTCAGTCCTTTCCCCTAGACATCTCACAGAGCTTTATCTCATTACTCAACAGTGCATGAAAAATCTAATTCCTCTTTTTCTTTTTTTAATATTAATTTTCTTTATTTTTAGTATTCTACAATCACTACCATAAAACACGTTTTTTTCCCCCATGTACTCCCCACCATGCTCCTCCCTCCCCGAGACGGCATACAATTCTATATAAGATCTACACATACATTCCTATTGAATTCATTTTCACTATAGTCATGCTGTGTAGAAGAACTAAAATAAATGGGAGAAATCATATAACAAACCGAAATATTAAAGACTCGCCAAAAAAATGATCTGCTACATTCTGCGATTGAATTTAATAATTCTTTCTCTGGATGTGGAAGGCATTTTGCCTTAGAAGATCATTGGGGATTTTTTTTTAAGTCCTTTCATTGCTATGAAGATCCAAGTCTACCAGAAAAAACTCTCACACACTGTGGTCGTTACTGTGCAGAAAGTTCTCCTGGTTCTGCTCCTTTCACTCAGCATCAGATCATATAAGTCCTTCCAGGCCTCTCTGAAGTCTTCTTGGTCATCATTTCTTACAGCGCAATAGTATTCCATTACACTCGCATACCATAATTTATTCAGCCATTCCCCAATTGATGGGCATCCCCTTGATTTCCAGTTCTTGGCCACCACAAAAAGAGCTGCTATAAATATTTTTGTACATGTGGGATTCTTTCCCATTTTTATGATCTCTTGAGGATACAGTCTTAGTAGCGATATTGCTGGGTCAAAGTGTTTGCACATTTTTGTAGCCCTTTGGGCATAGTTCCAAACCACTCTCCAGAATGGTTGGATGATCTCACAGATCCACCAACAATGAATTAGTGCTCCAACTCTCCCACATCCTCTCCAACATTTATCATTTTCCTGCTCTGTCATGTTTGCCAGTCTGGTAGGTATGATGTGGTACCTCAGAGTTGTTTTGATTTGCATCTCTCTAATCAAAAGTGATTTAGAGCATTTTTTCATACGATTATAGATATCTTTAATTTCTTCCTTTGAAAATTGCCTGTTCATATCTTTTGACGATTTATCAATTGGGGAATGACTTGTAATCTTTTTCAAATTAATCAACATTTATTAAGCACCTACTCTCTGCTAGGAACTGTGCTGGGGATATAGCCCATGGGAAGCGGAAACTAAGACATACCCATCTAGAGTCACTTCCTATCTTGTCTACCTTAGCAGATCAGAAGGTGTGAGCTTAAAGGGAACCCAAAGCTCCTTGCTCTAAACATGGCCAACCTTCCACTGTCTAGCTTAGTGACCTTAGGCAGGTAACTCAGCACTCTGTGCTTCAGTTTCCCCACTTGTTTAAGTGGGATGGGTTTAGACCTATAGCACAAAGCCAAGTGCAAGGGGATGATGTCACTCAATCAGTGCCAGGAGATGAGGGGAAAAATGATGATAAGTCATTTTATTATCCTGGTAATCATCATTCCAGTAGCTGAGTTCCTGACCTGGGACCTTTGCCTTCACCCGTACATAGACAATGAACCGTGGTGTTTCCCAAGGCTGGAGTCCTTGATTATAGTAGCTCCTTCCCAGGGTAACTTGTTGAAGGCAGATCTGGGCTGTCTTGAGTTGATGGGGAGAATAGAAATAGTGGGGTGTCCTGGAGCAGGGTGGGGAAGATGGTGAGAATGTTAACAGCTGCCGTTCAGATGTGAATTGTCCTTTCCACACTTTCCTTACTCTATGGAGGTTCAATTAAAGCAGCTAAGGAGTCAGAATCCACACCTCTGCAAATGGGCTCTGTTTCCCAGGGCCCCCCTGCTCCATTCTTTCCCTGGGCTCTGTGGGTTTTGACACCTCCTTGCCACATGACAGGGGGCCTTCTCACACCTTGGTCTTGGGATAAAAACACCAGCCTGCCTGGTTTGCTCCCCAGTCTCTCCCCAGAGCTGCCCCCCAATCATGGCTAACTCTCCTCACCAACAATTCCCCAGGCAGGAGGATTGGCTGCTACCCCAGGACTGGGGCTGGGGCTGGGGAAGCCACTCAGACTCAACCTCCCCCACTTCCTCTTCTGATTCCTATAGCTCATCCCCATCCTACGGACACCCAAGCTCCACAGAAAGCCTTCCCCAAACTCCGGGCTGCCACACTCAAGAGACCCCTACTCCTGTCCCTTTCCAAAGGAACAGAAGGGAACGAGGTGCCAATGGGCAGCGGCAGAGTGCCAGTGAGAGGGAGAAGCTGAGAATGCGCAACCTCTCCAGGGCCTTGCATGATTTGCGGCGCTATCTACCACCCTCGGTGGCGCCTGTTGGACAGAGTCTGACTAAGATTGAGACTCTGCGGCTGGCTATCCGCTACATTGGTCACCTGTCAGCCCTTCTGGGACTCAGTGAGGAGAGCCTAAGGCGCCGGAGGAGGGAAGGGGCAATTCAAAGCTGTCCACTCTGTCCTGACAGGCTGAGTTGTTGTCCAAACCAGACCCAGAGCCTCAGCCCAGTTTCCCAAGCTCCCAGGATCTACTCTCCCCAGCTCCTGGAAGCCTGGGGGTCCCCACCTTCCTGCCCACCAGTTCTGCCCCAGTCCAAGCAATGTGGGGAGCAGAACCTCAACATCAAGTCCTGGGGTTCCCCTTCTTACTGCTTGGGATCACCAACCAGACTTGACCTGCCTGGAGGAAGACATCAAGCTGCAGAATTTGGGAATCCTTCCCCAGCCTGTCCTGGAACACAGACCCCACACAAGTTACTCTGGGAAAAAGCCACTGAATCTGCTTCCTGGGCAATATCTCCACACTCCTCTGAGTTGACTACTCTATACCAGGTACGATGTTTCTTCTTCTATGTGCTCCCTAAGAAATTCAAACCATTTATTTGAGAGACAATTTTCAAAGACCCAAATTTGGAACTAGGGAGGAGAGTGGTGGGGGGCTGGGGTATCTCCTAATCTAATCTTCATAAAATAAGGGGATGTCATAATCAAAAGAGACTTTAGATGTAATCTAGCCCAACCCCATCATTTCACAAATTACTCTGCTATCCCATTTCTACTGGAAGGTACTCATGACCCTTCAATGGTTTAAATATATTCCTCAGGCCTTTTAGCCAACTCCCTTCCCGCCCCCCCCCCCCCCCCCCGACCCAGACCCTCCCCAGCCAGAAACTCTTGGGACCAGTCCAGTCAGAACCCCTTAGCCTGTGCAGATGGTCACACTATGACATCTAGTCCTAAACCCTGGTTTAATTTCCCTTTAATTCAATCTATTATTTATGAAGGGCCTACTATATGCAAGGTAGTGTTGCAAAGGATGCAAGGGGCAAAAGGGACTAGGAATGTTCTTCTAGTGGAGAGGTGGCTTTTTCTCCAGCAAGGCTTCCCCCATTCAGATTTCCTCATCCAAGTGCCCCATTATTCTCTTCTCCCAGGAACACTAGTGGGGACAGTTGGAAGACAGTGTTGGGGAGAGGGTCAGGTGTTCTTGTGGTGCATAGCTCAGTGGCATGTGAGGTCTCTTATAGGTTGGAGAGTAAGGATTCTGATGGAAGTAGCAAAGAATATTGACAGAGGAAATAGAGTGTACATGCAGATAAAAGAGTCCTGGGTTCAAATCTCAAATCTGTTCCTTATTACATCTGTGACTTTGTAAGTCACTTTATTTCTCCAGGTCTTAGTTTCCTTATCTGTAAAAAAAAAAAAAAATAGGGGATTGGAGTAGGTGATATCTAAAGTCCTTATTAGCTCTAAATCTTGTCATTCTCTCCTCTGGGAGCATGTTTGAGTTTCCAGAGGTCCCTTGTCATTGCTTTTAGACTCACCCAAATACTTCTACATTCCACCATCTAGTCATAGGAAAGCAAAGAAACACCCTTTCTTTTCCCATGTCTCTCAGCTTTCTATGGAGAGTGAGCTCATATGTGTCCCTGGGAATCCCATGCCCAGATATAGGCCTTGTGACAGGCAGGGATGGGAGCCCTATGTTGACTCTAGCTCCCACAGGAACAAGTGCCTATGGAAAGAAAAAAGAATCCCTCTGTTATTCTCCATTATTCTATCCATGAGTTAGCAAGTTCTCTTTCCTCTCTAGTTCACTAAGGTGCTTCTGGGAAATATTAGATGGATGACCAGGATGATGAGGAACCTGGAAACTGTAGTGACATGTGGCATCAAGAATCTTTAGCCTGAGAAAGAGAACACCCTGAGAAGGGTTATGGGAGTCACCTTCCAGTATTTGAAGGACTACACGAACCATGAAAACCTAGGAAACCAACCAACACTTAATCAAGTATTAATGTCACTAATCAACTATGTGTCTCTCTTCCTGTCCTAGGTCATCTCCACCTCTCCAGAACCCAGTTTGCCAGCTATCACAGGACCTTGCCAGGCACAGGCCATGCTCCCAAGATGTCAGCCAGAGTTGCCAGTGCAGTGGGGCTGCTGGGGTTACAATGATCTGCCTTCCATACAGGAAACAGACCCTTCACTCATGTTCAGAGAGGACAGGTCCCCTGAGTGCTGAGGTCCTCGGCTCAGGGACTCTGAACTTCAGTAGGAAGAGCTGGTGTGCTCAATTAATTGTCCACGTGTTGTTTATGTCTTAGCCCACCTCCATGAAACCCAGTAATTAAATCTATCTTATCTACTATTGTTCTGAGTTATTTTTTTTTATACTCACTGGATACCACAGAATAATACTTTGAAAGCATCCCTCATTGTATCCCCCTACAAGGTTACAGATTTAGAGCCCAAAGGGACCTTAGAGTCCTTCAGTTGTGTCCCCTTCATTTTATAGATAAGCAAAAAGAACAACAAAGTGACTTGTCTGAGGTGATAACAAGTGATGGGGGGGGGAGGCAGATCTGAAATTTGAACCTGGGTCTTCAGACTCCAAATCCAATCTTATTTGTTTGTTATTGAGGCAGCTGGTAGTGCAGTGGTTAGGGCTCTGGGACTGAGCCTGGAGTCAGAGAGAACTCAGTTCAAATCTGACCTTGGACACTAACTAGCTGTATGACCTTGGGCAAGTCACTTAACCTCTATTTGTCTCAGTTTCCTCAATTATAAAATGAGAGTGATAATAGCACCTGCTTCCCAAGGTTTTTGTGAGAATATAATGGAATAATATTTGTAAAGCACTTAGCACAGTGACTGGTAGACAGTCAGCACAATGTAATGGTTTATTCCTTTCCCCAAAAAACTCTAACACAGTAGCTGATGATGACAAGTTGTTCAGGCCCTCAAATGTTACTGTAGGTTGCTAAGGATGCCCAACACTTTCTGTTCAGAAAGAAGGAAAGGAAGGAAGGAGAGAAAGAAAGAAAAGAAAGAAGAAAGAAGAGAGGGAGTAAGGAAAGGAAAGAGGAAGGAAGGAAGGAAGGAAGGAAGGAAGGAAGGAAGGAAGGAAGGAAGGAAGGAAGGAAGGAAGGAAGGAAGAGGAAGGGAAGAAAGAAGCAGGGCAACAAAAGCTTGATTTCCATCTTTTTTAGTAGATTGTCAGGATGTTTTGTTTTGGTTTGGTTTTTTTGGTTTGTTTTTTGCCTTTTTAATGCATAATGCACTCCTAATCCTTTGGGGAAAGTGCCACTTGCTTCTTGTGCTACATTCAGTTTATAGGCTTTAGGGACTATAATCAGCGTCTCTGGAGGTCCTCAGATTTCCCTATGATCCAGCCCTATGGGTACGTTTCATCAGAGAATGGCTGCTTGGGTTTATCTTCCCCTAAAATCTATCTACAGCAGATTTGATGCTCTCCTCTCTCCTCTCTCCTCTCTCCTCTCTCCTCTCTCCTCTCTCTCCTCTCTCCTCTCTCCCTTCCCCACATCTCTGGGCTTCCCAGAACCAGTTTAGGTGTTGACAGAATCTCTCTGCTGGCTCAACTGGTTGGCCTACTTGGCTGTTTCCAAGAATTTAGTCCCGGAGCAATCAGGCTTTAGAGATGTGTTGTTGTGGCTGTTTGTGAGAATACCTCCTCTCTAAACGTCTGTCCCTAGAAGGCTGGTTAGGGAACTCTCACAGCAGTTTATTGTAGTTTCTTTCCTCCAGCATGGTATAATGGAAAGAATACTGGGTTTGGAATAAGATTTGGATTTGAATCACAGCTCTGCCTACTTGACTTTGGGTAAGTAACCTTCAGCCTCAGTTTCCTCATCTGTAAAATAAAAACATTAGACTGAGTCATTACAGGACTGTAGGCCATGTTAGTCTCTCCCTTCCTCACTTCTCTGCCCCAGAAACAAGGTTTCACAGCAAGAATTTAGATGCTAGTAGAATCTGATGACTCATTGTGGGAGGATTGCTGTACTACTTGGCTATACCCAGAGTCTAGGTGCAGAGTAACCAGACTACAGAGAGGGAAAACCATAGATTTAGAGTTAAAAGAGACCTCATAGATCATCTAGTCCAAATCTCTCATTTTACAGATGAGGAAACTAAGACCCAAGGAGTTTAAGAGACTTGCCCAAGATTATACAGGTGGTAAGCCTCAGAGGCTAGATCTGAACTCCTGTCTCTGGAGATATGATCCTATAATCCAATAATGCTCCTTTTGGAGAAGTGCACCAGATCAGAAAAGCCAATGAACAGCTGTTGCTTTTGCTAAGCATCACTAAGGTGTTATGGTCCCAGAACACTGAAAAAACTGCAAAAGTCTTTCCTGTTATTGACAAACAAATCTCAAAGGAAATGATGCCAAAAACTTTTAGGTCTCCATTGATGGGGGCTCATGTTCCAAGCCTATGGCTCTGCTCTAGCACCTAATCTCAGTTCCCTCTGATTACCCAATGAATCCGATTGACCAGTGAAGGGGGGACTGTCTGACAACGCACAGAATCTGGACACCAGTCTTAACTCTGTTATTAATTTGCTCTCTAATGCCCAAGACTCTCCTCCCCAACCAACATAACTCCATTTTCTTTTATTTTATAAATACAAACTGCTTGCATAAATTCAGGATATTGTGAGGATATATCAGTTATGTCAATGGACTCCCCAGGACGAAGTTTGTAAAGAAATTGGTATTCTCTGACATATGTGCTCTGGAAAACCTGTATCATCTGTGAACTATATTTGGATATGTGAGTACCCCCCTCCACCAACACACATAGCAACTCCTCCTCATTTCATACTTTGATCTGTCCAGAAAGTCATCCTAGAAATATCATCATAAAATGGGAGGCTGGGTAGAGCCTCAATTCATTTTCTAGCCCATTCCTTTGTCCTTTGTTAAGCTCCATTGAAACCTTCCAATGCAACTATAAATCCATCCTATTCTTAAAGAGCTTCAGGAAAAGGCATTTCCTATCCTCCTCAGGCAAATAAATGTACCAGTCAACATTCACTGAGCTCCCACTGAGTGCACAGCATGTTATTTCAATCTTCAGGAGGTTCTAGAGGGAGCGATCATTTTCACTCTGAAGAAGCTTAGGTGGTCATGTGTTAATCAAGATGGTTACCATCATCTGTAACACAAACAGAAAAATATAGACATACCCATATGCTACAATAACTAGACTGCAAGCTACGCAGCATAAAGTTTAGATGTCAAGACCCCCAGGTTCTAGTTTCAGTTCTGCCACAAACTAGCTGAGTGACATTTGGCAAATCACTTAAACTTTCTGGACCTCAGTTTTCCTATACATGAGATGGGACTGATTATCTTTGTTCTACCAACTCCATAAGATTGTCATGAAGCTCAGATGAGATAACGTAGCCTTGTATAATGTCTGATAGGGAAGGAAACTTCAAAATCGTTTCCTTCAAACCACTTCATTTTACAAGGGAGAAAACTGAGGCCCAAAGAAGTTAGATAAGTTGCCCAAAGTCACACTGCTATCAGTAAAGTGAGCACCTCGATGCAGGTGCTCTTGGCAAGCTCTTATCACCACACCAAATGGTACAGAGGTGAATGGTATCAGCTGCTATTTTTAATTTTTCAAAATTCTTAAAGTTTGCTAAACACTTTGCAGACCTTATTTCATTTTATCAAAATGGTTTTTGTAAGTGACAAAAGTAAGTGACAAAGGGCATTATTATCTCTATTTAACAGATGAGAAAATTGAGATGTAGAAATGGCAAGTGATGTGTTCACAACTAGTAAGTGTAGGAGGGTGGATTTGAAGTCTAGTCTCCCCTGACTACAGGGCCAGCACCTTTTCTGTTATGCCTCTCATATGAAGACTATCCTTTGGAAAAAGAAAAAAGTATTCACTCTTACTACGCCCTACTGCTAATGCAGTGTATTCTGATAGGCATGAAGGATTGTGGGCAATGGCCCAGGGATGAGAGTGAATCCAACAAATAACAATAGCCATATGAGATTATTCTGGGAAGACTTCACTGAGGAGGCTGAATTTTCACGAAGTAACAGAATCTCGGAGTACTTCTACTCCAACCTTCATCTGAACAAAAATTCCCTCTACAACATGTCCCGCAAATGCTTAGTCACCTTCTTGAAAACCATCAGTGAAAGCAAACTCACTCTTTAGGCAGGTCATTTCATTTTTGGATAGCTATCATTATTATGGATTTTTCTCTTATGGGTCCTAAATCTGATTTCTCTGGGATCTAAGCAGAAAAAAAAAACAACCATTCCTTTTTTGCATTTAAGAGCCTTTTAAATATCTGAAAGCAACAACCATTCAATGTCCCTCCCCATTAAGTTTTCTCTTCTTCCAAATAAACATCCCTAGTTCTTTCAGCTGATCCTTAATTCCAAGGTTATTCAAAGGAGATCAGCCAAGTAATTCACATAGAAAAAACCAAGTGGATGAAAAATGTATATTGACCAGCTTCTAACATACAATTGGGTGGGTAGACTGCTGAATTAGTCTGTCAGTGTGTTTACCTTGAACAAGAATTGAAGATGTAGTCAGCTTGCACCCAGATTCGAATAGGAAGAAAGCAAGTTGGATTACATTTGTGAAACTGACAACTTTTCAATAATCCTAAACTGCAGACCAACAAATAGAAATTTTTGTGCCTGGAGCAAGCACCACAAACCATGCAAATTCACATATGTTCAATGTAATGTTATGAGATAACAACGTCATAGCGGTGTATACTCAAACCACACACACACATACATATACCCCAGTAATATAGTAAGGGAGTCATGATAAGTGACACAATGTCACATAATATATATTTCCCCTCACATGGTATATGTTGATATCTATTCACTTGCTACACTGTCTCTTCTCCAACCAGCTGCTACCCAGAAGGGTCTGGGTTCCTACAGCTATACCACCATATTATTACAATCAAAATCTCTTAGAGTGCTGTCGGGAACTATGCTGAGAGGAAATGTACTCCCACTGCTCAGTACTCTGGCTGTTAAGCCCCTATCCTCTGTTTTTCATTTACACAAGCAGCCACTCACAATGTGAGTGATATTAACACAACCAGTTTTTAGATCTCAAAGATAAGTATAAGAATAATACCATAAAGCTAAGAACTGCTAACAAAGTAGATGCCCAGCAATTGGGAAATGACTAAACAAATTGTGGTACATGAGTGGAGTTGAATATTACTGTGTTTTAAGAAATGATGTGTGAGATGGATACAGATAAACATGGAACGATCTATTTGAAATAATGCGGACTGAAGTCGGCAGAGCCAAGAAACACTATATATGAGTACAACAGTGTAAATGAAAAGACCAAGGAGTATGCAAATAACACCCCCAACGTACCCCTTCTTGGAGGTGGGAAGTCCATAGGTGCTACATATTCATATGTTTTTGGACTCTTTCTATATATTGATCAGTCGTGTTGACTTTTTTCCCCCTTCCTAAAAATTACTATTTTTCATATGGAATAGGTGTCTGAGAGGGGGAGGGGAAGACAGAAATGGAATGCTATAGTGATGTAAAGAACAGAAAATATTGATTAAAAACTTGTTTTAAAAATAGTAACCTATATTAATATACTAAAGTCAATATATAAGTAATAAATATGACATAATATCATATAAAATTTTATTATACTCCTCAGATAATGTACTCAGTATTTATGGTGAACAGTGGCCATGCATTTATGGGAACTTATCAGGGAAGCACATGAAGGAGGATTCTGGAGGATTTGATGTAATGGACCCCTTTGGGAACATCTATACCACATAAAATTGAGTCTCACTGGCTTGTTTGCCCTTATCACTTTTCAGCTAGATAAATCCTCTTCTCTACTTGAGCAAATCATTTACAAGTTCTTTAAATTTAAAATCACTCTTAAAAGGGTGTTTAGAAAATATTTCCTCTTAAAATGAATAGTAATTTCAGGGGAAGCAGTGTGAGAGAGGATAAAGGACACCACCCATAAGAGGTTGCAGGGAAAAGCCATTGATATCAGTACATGGCCATGGCTGGGAAAGCTTCTCTAAGGGGAGGGGTATAAGATGGGCCAAGGTCATGTTCCTCCAGCCTTGAAGTATTGAAACTCCAATGAACGCTTTCTAAACTTTCAGTTACTTTCAGTCATGTCCAACTCTTAATGACCTCATTTGGAGTTTCTCTTGACAAAGATACTAGAGTGGTTTGCCATTTCCTTCTCCAGCTCATCTTATAGATGAAGAAACTGAGGCAAACAGGGTTTGCCTCATTTAACCAAATGATTTGTCCAGGGTTACACAAGCTAGTAAGTGTCTGAGGTCAGATTTGAACTCAGGAAGATGAGCGCTCTATCCACTGACCCACCCAACTGCCTCCTTCTAAATTTAGCATTCCCTGAATGCAGCACCTTGGGGCAAAACTCTGATCAGCTTATCTTAGTTATAGCTCTGTCAAGCCATTCTCTACTTCAAACGTCTTTTATTTGTCTGTTAATTATTTAAAGCTTCCTGACATTTGTTGGGTTTTTTTGTTTGTTTTATTGATATGCTTTGCTTTTTATATCACAGTCATTTCCAGATATATTTCTTCCCCCATCACAACTAGCATCAGCCAGTAAGCATTCTCTTATAACAAAGAAAAATAGTTAGAGAAAACCAAATGACAGAGGCCATATCTTACTGCATACTGAACATTCCATATCCATAGTCCCTTGCCTCACTAAAGAGAGATCTGTATATTTTCTCATCACTTTTCTGGGACTAAAATAATTCTTTACAATTACACAGCCTTCAGGAAAGTACATCTTATTTATACCATAGATCAGGTAATGGTTTGACAGTGAAACATGGAAAAAACATTTCAACTGGAATAATGCTATGTATATAGGGTCTGAGGTGAGAACAAGCGAAGAATCTATGGGATGGGATTGTCTATACAGGTTTAGAAGAGAGTATATAGCTAGATAGAAGGAAAGTAAGGCAGAGAGGACTGAGAACAAAATCCAGCAGGGATAGCAATGCCAAAATCAGTAACTACCATGGGACTCATTGCCATATTATATCACAACCAAGCTAATAGATATGTCAAACTCTATTAGCCTCTCCTTGTTAAGGCTCAACAGATGACTCCCTTCCTCTGGTTTTCTCGGCTAGGACTCTGAGAGTGATTTCACTCCAGAAGTGGAAATCAAAATTTCAGTTGATATGCTTGCAAACATTCCAAAATAAGAGGGTGACTAAGTTAATGTCTTCATATAAACAATCTTTGGCCTCTTCCACACACTCTCCAGACTCTACCCCCAATTACCTGATTGTTCCTGGTACTTTAAGAGCTTAATCACTGGTCTGGGCATCAGGAGACTTGAATTATAATCTCCACTAACTTGACATAGGACTTTGAGCAAGTCATTTGGCATCTCCAGACTTCAGTTTCCTTAAAATGAGAGATTTGGACTAGATAATCCTTAAAGTTTTTTCCCGTTCTAATAGCCTAAATCTCTCATGGTAATTTCGGTGTTTCTACTCATCTGTAGTCTTTTCATCAGGAATTCCTGGAAGTCCTCCATATCATTGAAGGTCTATTATTCCATTATATGTTTCTATTCAGTTTTGCTGTTATTATTAAATAACATATGTAAGTACTTTGTAAACCTTAAAGTACTATATAATTACTAGCTATTATTAGTATTGGTTGTAGACCTGTATCTTTTGCCTTTTAGAATATCACATTCCAACTTCTCTACTGCTTTCTAGTGGTGGCTGCTAAATTTTGTGTGATTCTGACCAAGTCTCCTTGGTTCTTGAACTCTCTGACTGTTTGAAGTACTTTCTTTTTGTCATGAAAGCTCTTTTTGTTTATGATATTCTGGGAGATTCCATGTTGGATTTCTTTCAGGAGGTTAACTGGTGGATTCTTCATATATTCACTTTTCCCTTTGGTTCTAATAGGTCTGGTCAGTTTCCTCTCATGATTTCTTGAAAAATGTACAGGCAATCAATCTCTTTGGTCCTGGCTTTCAGATTGTCCAGTGATACTTACCTTGTCTCTCTTTGATCTATTTTTCAGGACTGGTTGGCTTGTTTGTTTTAATATGAGATACTTCATAGTGTCTTCAAATCCAGGTGTCCTGGCTCCCAGGCCATTGCTCCTTAATATGAAACTTGAAGCTAGGCTCTTTATCTTCAGTGATGAACCGGAAGGAGACCTTCACAGCAGACCCAGACCATACCAGCCATTAAAGTAGGAAGAACATCCATAACAATCCATTATGTGCCATGTACCGTATCAGGCAAGGGGCTTCAGAAGCTGAGTTCCGCCACTGCTGCTTATTACCTCTGCACAGGAAGCCTTGACTTGCAGCCACATCTAGAGGAAACTCTGACCTTTCATTATCGAGGTATGTGGTTTTTCTCTTCCAGGAAGGTGCATCTGAATGGTAAGAATCATTCAGGGGGATCCTTGAGAGTTCCCCATACTCTGAAAACTTAGCAATTTCAGCCCCTCTTCATAAGAATTGGAAGTCTTCTTGACCCCAAAACTGCTATTTCATTCCCAGTTTAGAATCAGAATATAAGACACTGGTCTTTTTTTGGCTTTCTTTAAGTCTCAACAACAATTTCACCTTTTTTTTTTTTTCAGCATTCACTTTTATAAGATTTTGAGTTCCAAATGTTTTTTCCCTTCCCTCCCGCCTCCCCAAGATGGCAAGCAATCTGATATAGGCTATATGTGTATAATCTTCTTAAATGTATTTTCACATTGGTCTTGTTGTGAAAGAAGAATCCAAACAAAGGAGAAAAACTACGAGGAAGAAAAAACAAAATAAAAGTAAAAATGGCATGCTTCAGTCTGCCTTCAGACTCCACAGTTCTTTCTCTAGATGTCGATAGCATTTTCCATCATGAGTCTTTTGGAATTGTTTTAGGTCCTTGCATTGCTGAGATCTTCTCAGAGAGCTAAGTCCATCAAAGTTGATCATTGCACAGTGTTGCTGTTACTGTGTACAATGTTCTCCTGGTTCTGCTCACTTCACTCAGCATCAGTTCATGCAGGTCTTTCCAGGTTTTTCTGAAATCTGCCTCCTCATCATTTCTTATAGCACAATAGTATTCCATTACATTCATATACCACAACTTGTTTAGCCCTTCCCCAATTGATGGGCATCCCCTCAGTTTCCAATTCTTTGCCACCACAAAAAAGAGCTGATTTTATATATGTGTGTGTGTGTGTGTGTGTGTGTGTGTGTATATATATATATATATATGTGTGTGTGTGTGTATGTGTGTATATATACATTCTTGTACATGCGGGTACTTTTCCATTTTTTAATGATCCCTTTGAGATACAGACCTAGTAATGGCATTCCTGGATCAAAGGATATGCACAGTTTTATAGTCCTTTGGGCATAATTCCTGATTGCTCTCCAGAATGGTTGGATCAGTTCACAACTCTGTCAACAAGGCATCAGTGTGCCAATTTTCCCACATCTTCTCCAACATAAAATCTCACCTTCTACAAGATGTCTTTCCCAATCTCCCTTGATGCCAATACCTTCCCCTTGGCATTGCCTTCAGATGATGCTGTATATAACCTTGTTTGTACATAACTATTTGCCAGTGGTCTCCCCCAATGGAATGTGAGCTTCTTGAGCATGGGGATTTGTCTTTGCCCTTTTTTGCATCCCTAATGCAAAGTACAATGTCTTGTCTATTATAGGCATTTAATAAATAACCGCTAACTTGTCAACTCAAAGGGACCTTGGAGATCAACTAGTCCAAAACTTTCATTTTACAGAGGGGAAAACTGAAGCTCTGAAACTCTGACATGACCTAACTTTGGGTACTGTTATGAGGAAAACATTTTGTGAATCAAAAAAGAGTTATATAAAAGTGAGCTGTTGTTTCTATGCTCAGCTCTCTCACTACCTTCAATGCCAACAGCCAGCCCCAAGCAAATATAAAACAACTCACTTATCTGTGCTTCAGTTTCTTCATCTGTAAAAAAGCGAGGAGAATGGACTTTGATTTCAAAGGTTGTATGTCTAGCTCTAAATCTTCCAACCAGTGATTGCTAAAAATCCAGGTAACAGGACGTGTTCTCCAAAACAGTCTCTCAAGTTTCTTTCCATTCCCAAGAACTTAATGGATCAATTGGCTGCTCATTTAAAGTCTGTGAAGTACATATCCTCTGTAAGAGGTGAGAGATAATCATGGAAGCAATGCAAAGGAAGCTGATATCCAGGCCCAGGAGCCATCTCTATCCCCCAGCACTAATCAGACACCTATTTTCCAATGACTTAGAACAAGGGATCACAGCAGACTCCTTGTTTTCTAAGAACTTTTGGTCAAGAGTAGATGAGAATGACCTAGCCAATGCTTCCTGTCTCCTCCCTGTTTTCCTTGCCTTTGTCAAATCACTCTCTTCCAAAAGAGTTCTGCTTATATACTCCAACTTTGATGCTTCCCTTTTACTTGAGAAGACTGAAATTCTTTGTTTTTAATCTCTGCTCTACCATTCACTAGCAAGTCATTTCTTCCTGGGTTTTAATTCCCTCTGCTATGAAATGACCAGGTTGGGCTAGATCATCTCTAAGATCTTTTTCTGTTCCAAAATTCCAATAGTCCTGCTTCTAAACTTTCACTGGCAGCTTGTATTGAAGTCCTAAGAACTTCTGAAACTAAATATTTTCTGGTTAAATACTTAGAGGCAGATAAAGAAATTCCCATCCTTATAAAAAGTGATGCCAGGGACCTTGGATACTAAGATAAAGCTATTGGGGACAGATAAACAAATTCTCTTCCTTAATAAAAATGATGCCTGGGACTTTGGATACAGGCCCCAGCTGTGGCTTCTTAGGTTCCCCTAGAAGCAAATTCAAACCTTCCTACCTAAGTTGACAATATAAAGACAGATAGACATAGCCCTCCCCCAAACAAAGAAAACTGAGACTGGAGGAGGGAGGTAGAGCTTGACTTTAGTGCCTGGGCAAGTGCTGGGAAGGCCTAAGCGAGAGCCATAGGCCACTGGGGGTTGGCGCCAGGAAAGCTGATTGTTCAGGAAGGAGATGGGGCTGGGTTTAATGAGGAAGAGATTCAGGAAGGGTTTTTTAATTTGGGAGTGAGACACCACAGCTGGCTTAGCTTTGAACCAGTTTCTTCGATGCTAAGCCCCTGTCTCCTCCCTAACACACCCCCAACCCCTCCCCCAAGGTGCTCAAGGTCACTTTGATGTTTGGATGGATGCTGGGGAAGCTGTGGATCACAGGTTTCAGGCTGAGTTCATCTACAACCCCTAGTGCTGAGCCACAAACCTGGACTGGGAGGCAACATGGATGGAGGGATCAGGGGCCTCAGGCCTTAGCCTCTGCTCTACCCTTCCCAGTGGGATGCTGGGCAAGTAATTCCACCTCTCTCTATCCTCATTCCTTCATCTCTAAAGTAATGGGATTGGATTAAATGAGCTCCAAGGTCCCTTTCAGCTCTGACATTCTGTACCCAAGTAACTAGTTTAGTTTGAGTCTAGTAGAGTCAGACCATCAGCCTGGTGATTTTACTTACACACACACCACCTCCAGTTTGCATTTAATGACTTGCACTCTTATAGAACTTTATGGTTGTGAGAGACAATATGGTATAGTGGATAGATAGCTAGTTGGCCCTGCAGCCAGGGAGATGAGTTCAAGTCTTCCCTCTGACACACACACAGGACATGTGAAACTGGAAAGGCTACTCAATCTCAAAATGCTTTTGGCAGCAATCCTAGGTCCCAGAGAAGGTGCTGACCTCCGCTGGCAAAGGATTTCCCTTCATCCAGAAGCCAGGAATTTATTAGGCCAATGAAATCACAGCCTTATTTCTCCTACTGTTATAAAGAAGAGACAGTATACTACCATAGCATCCCTTAGAGTGGGGAATCCCTGGGAACCAGGGAATCAAGAATCGCCATGAACAAACCAGTTAGGGACTCTAAACAATTCTCTAAATCTGTAAGATTTTTAAGGACACCCAGTGAAGGTGGAGTAAAGAGTGCTGGAATTTTTGTCAGAGGGCATGAGTTAAAATCCTCTCTTCACCAGCTGTGTGATCTTAAATAGGTCATTTCCCTACTCTGGGTCTATTTCCTCATCTGGAAAAGTAAGGAATTGGGCTAGATGACCTTTAAGATCCCTTCTGGTTTTAAATCTGGGAAACGTTGGATGAATTGCCTACTCAAATCAGCAGAGTTCTTTTTTTTTTTAATATATTTTTTTTATTATTTTTAATGGTTTACAATCACTGCCATAAAATTAAGATTTTATCCCCCCCACACCTACCCCCCATGACCTCCCTCCCCCACCACAACCACATACAATTCTGTATAGGTTCTACATACACTTTCCTATTGAGTACATTTTCACTATAGTCATGCTGTGTAGTCGAACTAAAATAAATGGAAGAAATCAAATAACAAATCAAAACATGATACACAAAAACATGCATATACACAAACATGATCTGCTACATTCTGCGAATGACTTCCATATTTCTTTCTCTGAGTGTGGAAGGCATTTTGCCTTAGAAATCCACCATTGGAATTTTTTTTTTTAATAAGTTCTTGCATTATTACAAAATTCCAAGTCTACCAGAAAAAACTCTTGCACATTGTGGTCATTGCTGTGCACAAAGTTCTCCTGGTTCTGCTCCTTTCACTCAGTATCAGATCATATAAGTCCTTCCAGGCCTCTCTGAAGTCTTCTTGTTCATCATTTCTTATGGCACAATAGTACTCCATTACATTCATATACCATAATTTATTCAGCCATTCCCCAATTGATGGACATCCCCTTGACTTCCAGTTTTTGGCAACTACAAAGGAGTTCTTGCATTAAGAATAAAAAATGAAATCATAGTTCCCAAATTCCTTTTCTACCTAAAATGGTTAGAAAGTGCTTTCATAATTATGGTCTTCTTTGATCTTCAGATAATACCCTAATATCCCCATTTGACAAATGAAGAGACTGATGAAGTGACTTGACCAAGGTTACACAGATGTTAAGTGGTAGGCTGGGTCTCACACTCTACAAAGCCTCTTCCTTGTGGCAGAAGGCGCTTTGTTAGTCATAAAATTAGTCATTCATCCCAAACTTTGACTTTTGACACCTACAAGTCATGCCATGAAGTCGTTCCCTACACCACCTCTGTTGCAGTTAGTACATGTCTGATGGAACGAACACACACACACACACACACACACACACACACACACACACACACACACACACACACGGTTCTCTAGCTTTGCCTCTGGTTAGGATTCATATCAATTGACAGGATTAAATGTCTCTGTGATACCAGAGACATTTATTCTTTATTATTCATTTCATTTCATCTCATTTCATTAACGGGAAGCCTTGCCCCTAAATCCCACAGGTATCCTGCAGGGGGAACAGGACTGAGCATTCATTTGCCTCTAAGGGAAGCAGACCATTATTTTCCCTCAGCAACTCTCTCAGACCCCATTCCTGATCTTTTTGTTGGTATAGGTGCCATATCCTACCCTTATGCATTCCTAAAAAAAAGACTTTCATTTACCTGGAAGAGAACTGAGGAAGATCTGAAAGGATACAGTGTTTTATTACTACCATGTTAAATCTAATATACACTAAAAAGAAAACGAACCACACATAACAGAGATCTCATTTCAAATGCAATCTTTTTTTCCTGTTCCTATTTGTATATTGACCTGTTCGTGTTTGATAATGTTTAAGATGATAATAAAGCTATTAATAAAATGTTTAGAGGACTCTCATTCACACAATCATTTAACAAATTTTCTGAGCACCTATTGTAAGTGCAGCATGGGTAAGCCCTGCGGTGCCCACAAAGAACATGGCACATGGTCTCTGCCCTCACTAAACTTACCAGAGTGTGAAATTCTGGAGACCTAACAAAGATTAGCTGATATTGGCAGCTGTGTCCTTTCTATCCCTCTTCTCCAAATTCCCATCATCTCCATTCATACACATACCCACCCCAACCCTTCCTGCTACAATGGAGATTTAGGAGTTGAATAAACATTGCAAATGGATTGGAGTTCAACAAACATTTTCGGTGGCTAGAGGCCACACCCATATTAACAGGAGCATTGTGGGTACAATCTTCCCACAATTTCCTGGAGGGAGTCACCTTCTGCCTTGCAGATTCTCTGGCATCTGGACTCCTATTCAGGCACCACTCCCAAAGATTCCAGTTCCAGATTCCAAGATATTGGAGAAACAGGCCACAGGAAGAGCTGAAAGGGTCTCCTTGCACCATGTCCCTCCTCTCCTCCCCCAATCCCAGAATGTCAGTATAACTGTCTTGAGGTTTTTTCCTACTATTGAAAAAAGACAACAGACTATAAAGGTCATCAGAAATCATTTATTTACATTTTCCCTTAGAAAAAAATATACCCCCCATTGATTTCTCAGATGCTAAGGCTTTCAAAGGGAGGAGGAGGGAGAAGGGATGGTAGCCAGAGAAGGCTCCACTTCCTATCTGAGTCATTCAACCCATGGCACATGGGCTTCCCTGAGATTAGCCCTAAAACAATGCCTCCTTGGTAAGGTGAGTCCATGATGCACCCAGGACTTTGGCTTCTGTTCAGATTCTGTCAATGCTAAGTTGAAATGGCATGAGGAAAGGCAGGGGAGCACATAATGCCAAGTATCAAGAATGGTATTATGAGGCTGAGGATGGAGGCAAGGAAGAGGGCCCAGAAAGATTTTTTTAGAATAGTCCATCCCTCATCACCTCACTTCTGGCTGGGCTCAAGCCTTTAAGAGAGAGAGAGATGCACCTCAGCATTGGCCACACAGGGGAACACTGCTACTACCTTCACCAACTGGAAACCTATTGACTGTGGGCAATAAACCAATTCAGCACAAGCTCCTTATTCTCATTCACCCATTTAATATTGGCCTTGGTTTTTTCCAGAGCCTGCTCCAGGGCCCGGGTTCCTGAACCAAAGCCAATATCCATGTTGTCCGCTTTGAATTGTTCAAGCTGCAGAGGAAAGAGAAGATTAATCACATCTTCCTTCTGCTTTAGCCACATATATCACTGTCTGGAAGCCATTGTCTTGGGAGGAAGGCTGATCTGTCCATAGGGCCGTGAAATCCTTTCCAGAAATTACCCTTTCCAGAGATAGTAGCCCATATTCCATAGGAAGTGAAAATCTAAGCTGCAAGATACTCTTCCCACGCTAACACCCCCCTCTCCAATAGATGTCCTTTAAGTTTTCCACTGTACCACATGGCTCCATCTAGGCTAATCCTTTCATTTTACAAATAACTAATGGCCTGAGAGAACTAATTTGACCCATGTCAGGCGGGTACTAGGTCCTGAGTTTCCTAACTTAGTTTTATTCCCACCATACCATGATTGCCCAAAGGGATTATGCAATGATCCATTGAGAAAATAAGAATCAGTCTTATTGCTGAGGCAATGAGGCAGGAGCCTGCAACCTCTCCTGCCTCTGTGGTGGTTCTTCTAAGGAAGGTGCTGCCCAGGCGAAGATGAGATAACCAAGAAAGAGCCTTACCTCTTGTAGTTCAAACTCTGTGGAAAACCTCTGGGTCACAGCCTGGATTAGGTTGGAGAAGGAGAAGGAGCCACCACCATAACTGCACAGAGGGATGAATAAATCAGAAGAACTGCTCTCTGTTTCCCTCCTTGCCCAAGGGGCCAACACTTCCTCAGGATAAAGTGAGGTCATCGAAGCTCTCATCATCAAGAGACACAGCGAGCCTCCACTTAATCACTGTTTTTTAGGCTCTAAACCTACCTAATCTAATAATCAAAGTCTAATAATCAAATCAGAGCAAGTCTGTTTGTTCTACAAGTCTCTAATTCAAAGCCATGTTCTCTGGCCAATGCCTTCATCAATACAAGTAACTCTCCAGCTTCCCAACCTCAAGCCCCTTCACAGGAAGGGAAGGGCATCAAACAAGTCAGGGTTTGAAGAAAGCTTAGAGGGGCAGCTAGGTGGTGCAGTGAATAGAGCACCAGTTTTGGACTCAGGAGGACCTGAGTTCAAATCCAGTCTCAGACACTTGACATTTACTAGCTGTGTGACCTTGGGGAAGTCACTTACCCCTCCCTCACACCCCCCATTGCTTCACCTCCCCCTTCAAAAGAAAAGAAGGAACCTTAGAGATCTAGTCCAGGTCTTTACCTTCACAGATGAGGAAAAAAACAGGCAGTGAGATTGGAATTACTTTCCCAATGTCACACATATAGCAGGCCCAGTCCAGTAATCCCTCCCCAAAGCCCTTCTCCCAACAGACTCACTCCTGGAATAGTTTTTTCCAGTTGCTTCGAACGAAGTTCCAGGTCAGACTTTGCCCAATAACGTTGCTACAGATGCTGTTGATGGTAGATGTTGCGTCTTGTTTCCGGATCAGCGAGGGATTCAGAGTATAAGACAGGTATCTGGACAGAGAAAGTCAAGACTAGCTAAGGTAGCATTTTTCACAGTTTCTATGGGTTTATTAGGTTAAAAATTAACTGTAAGAACTAAGGTTGCAAGAGTATTTTTCTCCCCAGAAGCCAAAGTACTTTCCTGTTTATTTTCCTATTGTCAAAGACCAGTCAAGCTAAGTCAGAGTGACTCATCCCTACATCAAACAGGGCCATAGACTTTACAGCCATAGGAATTCTGTAAGACTTTCTATTAAGTCTCAGAGGGGAATTGCCATCTGCATTGGTGGTTCAAGTATCTTCACTGGCAAAATTGCAGATATTATAAGCATTAAAGAAATATCCTCCTTACTCGTAATAGTATGCTTTGAAGAGTAGGTACTCCTGGGGAGTAGCCTCTTAGGGGAGGAGGAAAAGGGAAGGGAAAGAGATTAGGTTCTAACATCAGCTATAAAGTGAACAGAGATCTCCTAAAGTCAAAATTACTTGGGAAAATCCCTTGAATAACCAGTGGATTACAGTATAGTACAGCATGTCCCCAAAGTCTTGGTGCAGTTCTCTTAGTGAAAACTTCACTAAGACTTTTGGGAAACCCTGTATATTGAAACATTTGTAGCTGATAAAGGGCTGGATATTTTTAAAAGAAGACAACCTATCCACTGATGGGTTGGATGGTTTTGCTAAATTGTTTTTTCCCGTTTCCTTTTTCCTTCTTTGTTACAAGTGATAATTCACTGAATAGGGAAGAGGGAAGGGTGTGTTCAGAAATAACGATGACAGAAAAAAACCAAGATATTAATAAACTTTTTTAAAACAAGGTAAGCACTCTCAGAGAACAAATAGATATGAGGCGGTTGTTATAGAACTAGCTTAATTTTTGTTACACCCAGTTAATCTACTGATGAGAAGAGAGGTGGGAAGTAGAATTTCTACTCAAAGGAAAAGTAACAAAAACACAAGCAAAGACTTTGCTAGCAGGAAAAATATTTTGGGGGGAAATACTCTTGGAAGAGCTTTAGACATAAGAGTCATCCTTTGAAGCGATGCATGTACCACCAAGGAAATGTTCCTTCCTTAAGTTTCAAGGTGAGGTACGACAGGACACAAGGAAACAAGTAAGGGACTTCTGGCTGAACAGGAATGTTAGCTAGGAAGGCTCACCAAGCTTATGCCTCTTAATAACTTTACCCGCCTCAGCAGAATGTATAAGCTGGTTGTAATGAAGTATCCAGAATCACAGTCAGGGGGACAAGATGGTCACCTATTAGAGGTGCTATGTGATAACCAATGCTGATGAAGAAAACAGGCAACTTCATGGAAGGCTCTTTATGTTATACTTACTCTAGATAGACACTAATTGGGTAGAGTGGCCTGCCACTACTATTCAAATAGTTATTTTTCTCTCTTTTATTTTTGGTCAAGTGCATCTAGTTGAATTGGGGAAAGTTAAATGCTTGTACAACGGCCTTCCATTGTAGTTGCCCTTATATTTAACAGATTGGGAAACTGAGTCAAATTCACAGGATTAGTCAGTGGTAGAATCAAAGTTAAAGCCCAAGTCTCCCTCTCCTAGGATATAGGGTAGCTGTTTTCATGGACTTTCAGTTATATTTTGTTTTTAGCACTTTTGACTCTTTGAATTCAGTTATTGGTTGAAGTTGTTTAGTTTTGGCTATAATAGCATTTTAAAAAATCCTCCATGCCTGCTATCTGCATTTTGGGGTAGGCTGGGGATTTCAGAGGACTCCAGAGGATTCTGGATTACCTCAGAGCATGAAATCCTCATGGATCCTCTAGGATTCCATGCCTTGGTGCCACCCAGAATAACTTAGGGATCACTTATGGTTTGGCTATTATACTACACACACACACACACACACACACACACACACACACACACACACACACCATTTATAAAGCATTTATTACATGTCAAATGCATGAATGGGGTGGGGGAGAGAAAGTAAGAGAAGAAGTCCAGGGATGGCCACTTGTTTCTCCCTTGCTCTAGATTTCACCTGCTTTTAGCTACTTTTCACTTGTTCCCACCTAATCACACACCACACACCTCTCTAAGATCCACACTTCTTTGCTGCAGGCCAGTCCAGCACGAAGCTTATCAGCCTCTGTTACCAGGGTGGCGTTTCTGAACTGGTTCCAGGCAAAGTCCCACTCAGCCTCTCCACCTCTGGCAATGGCTTCGCAATAAATGGCAGATCTCAGATTGGGGTGGATCCTAGAACCAAAATAGCAAGTTAAGAAGCTTACAAATGATGGGATTTAGCAAAGGAAGGAAATGGAGGGGGCAGGGGTGTCTTTTCAAGTTCTTAGACTCTTGGGGTAATGTCACCTCTGAGACAGCTAGAAACATCACTAGACATGGAGTCAGGCATGGTGTCTAGTTCTAGCTTTGGCTTTTCAAAGCTATTTGGCCTATCTTGGTCTGTCTCCTCATCTATAAAATTAAGGGATTTGTAAGTTTTCAAAGTAGGTGATACCACCCCCTGGGGGGTGCTGGAATGACCCAGGGAGGTAGTAGCAGCCTCAAGTACAATTGGGTAGGGGGCATTGAATAAAAATAAAGGGGTGGTAGAAGTGTAAGGAAAGAAGAGACTTTTGAAAAACCATTGATACATGTTTCATCTGTTGTGTAATAGTTAGTCACAGTGATTACATTATTTTTCAAATAAACACAGAAAAGTTATAACCCATCAGTGATCAAGTCCGCCAATAGATCTTAACAAGCAAGTGTTGGCAGTGAAACTGTCAGGTATTGTTGGGAAGTTCATCATGCATCAGCAGGAATATGTGTATGTGATGACTTGTGGACAGTATATGACTGCATGAAACAATCCTGCATCATCAAAATTTCAATGCAAGAAAATCCCCCACAAACTTACAATAAATTATTAAATTTAAGATGCATCATTTAAAATAAAAATTTATATTTTTTTGAAATGCCACAAATTTCAAAAAAACCGTTAAAGAATTAAAGAAAGTAGATTTTCAGGGAGATGCTGAGTAATTTTTCTTTAAGGGGGCATAGGTCAAATAAATTTGGGAACCTCTGGATTAGGCAAAATGATCTAAGGCCCCTTTCTATCCTAATATTCCATCATTTTTATGACTATAGATGTGGCCACAGGACAAGTACCTTCCCCCACACACACCCTCCCCACCCCTGATTAGTGTTTAGCATATACTTCCCATATACTAACAATACTTACGGATTGTTTGATGGGTCTGTCATCCACTGGCTGAATAGTTCTGAGGCCAGGTCCCCACATTCAGCAAGACCGTTAGAGCAGGCTGTGCTAATAGCATTGATCTCATTGTATCTGCCCAAGGAAGAAGATGCATTTAGAGTATAGGTAGGCAAATGGGGATTGGGGAAAGCCCCTCTCTTGTGAACACCAAGGAACTTGTCTCAGAGTAAACTTGCCACCTTTGCAAAGGAGACTAGGCAAGCATTTAGTACAATCACCCCCAGAATTTGTAGTTCTCCCTAGCACCAATTGTCTTTTAAAAATGGAAAACCCTTAAATGGACCAAGACATTCCCTTCTTTGAACAAACTCCCAACTCCACCAAGAAGTTATCTCCTTAGTCCTGTAGGGCAGGCTAACTCAGCAGCCCAACCCCATAGCCATCTTCAGTGGTAACAAAATGACTTCTTCCCCTGTTCATAAAAGACTCCTGTTCCCATGATAGCAACTGTGAAATAACTGAAAGAGATGAGAGTGTTTACTAGAACAATGACCCCAGCAGCTAGAAACATGAGAGGTTTTTTTTGCCTCTTTGTGTCCTTAGTGTTTAGCACAATGCCTGGTACATAGCAGGTGCTGCTAGTTGACTGACTTGTATTTGTATCCTCAGCACAAAGCACAGTGCCTGACACAGAGGGATAGGGATTGAATCTATGCAGAGGTGTGAAACTCAAATAGAAACCTAGCCCTGGTGGCTGCAAGTTGACTTACAAAAGTCACAAACTAGCATTATCTAAGTTTCATTATATTTTTGTTTATTTTGCTAAACATTTCTCAATTCCATTTTAATCTGCTTCATGCCCCACTTGGCTATATGCAGGTTTGACACCTTGGGTCATTAAGAAGTTAATCATCTTGCCCAGGATCCCCACAGCCTATAGTATGTATCAGAGGTAAGACTTAAACTTGGGTCTTCCTGGATTGAAGGCTAACCCTAAACCACTGATATATAGCTTCTTATCCTGTACTTTGTATGTGTGCAAATGTTTACTGATTGAATGATTAGATCCAGTTTATCCAGGATATATTTTAAAGGAAGAGGACAATTTTTCAGCACCTAGGTCTTTGGGGTGTCTATCTCTCTGGCCCAGTAAAGTTGAGGGCAACAAAAGACATTCCAGGATAGTGTCTGAAAACAAAGATTATGGGCTCTGAGGTAAGTTCCCTCATTTGTGACATAGTACTCCTTCCTGCACACCCTTAGCCCACAGTCCCCATATATATACTCACTGTTCCGTCAGTGTGGGAGGACGTTTCGTCCAATTATCGGTGATATTCTTAAAATATTCAAATAATGGAGTAACCTGTTTCCTCAAATAGTTCTATTTGGAAAGAAGAAGATTTTTCAAAAGCTTTTCATGTTGCCCCCTTTCCAGATTAATCTTTCTGATCCTAAGTAGCATAATGCAACAAACAAGCAACCAGAAGACGTCCAGATCTCCTCTCTATCTCTTCTTTATTGGACACCTTAGATCCTTCCTAAGAGCCTCAGACCTAGAGCAGTAACTAGGGAGGGGCAGCTTTAGCTTTGCTCTTGGGCACCCAAAATTGGAGGATTCTAAGATTCTATTCAATTCTTTCATTACTGAGCTTTTAGTACCTAATGAGTTTGGTTTATTTTGGCTGGATTTGGGGGAGTTCTCAGTATGGAAACTCCCTCCCAATTATGTTTGTCTATCAGAGATCTGCACACCATCTTTAATTTGTAATTTTAGGGAGATGCTTACAAGGCATTGATACATCAATTAACCCTGTCTAAGATCACCCAGCTAGTATGTACTAGATATTCCTAACTCCAAAGCTGGGGTTTAACATCACACTTCCTCTCGCTAAGTAAGAATTACTAATTAAAATAGAAAGTTACCAGATAACTTCCTATTCAAAGAGAGATTCTCCCTGGCCCAAGCATACCCTATTTCCCACTTTTCCTCTCTAGTCCACAAAGGTGCCACCTTCCCTAGCAGTGACCTCGCATCATACCAGGGTCTCCCTCTGTGGGTTCCTGAGATCTCTCCCTTTATCCCCCCATCAATTGAATTTGTCTTTAAATGTTTATTTGAGAATACCCTTCATGCCATAAACATATTTGTCAAGTTTGTCCCAGATGCCAATCTGTTCATCCCCTAAGATCATAGTGAGCCATAGATGTTCTTTCTGAATTTACACAAGGAAGGACATACATGTTCTACTCTGGTATTCTGAGTCCAAATTCCTCTTAGCCCATGTGTGACAAAGAATTCAGAAGTTCTATAGGCCAAGATAGAAACTACAAAGTTTGCAAAATATGTTTCCCTTCTTTGTCCCCTTATCCACCACCTCCTATGGTGACTCTCACTTCCCTCATATCAGGTACCTAGGGATCCCATGTTTCCTCCAACTCCCTTTTTTAAACCAGCACCTATAAAAGCATCTAATTTATTCATTCTGAAGTATATATGACAGATGGATAAAACTTCATATGTGATGACCTCCCAGGAATATTTCTGTTTTAAAATAAGACAAAAACTTAAACTAAAGAAATGAAACTCTAATGACAGAATTTCAGGTACTGCTTCAGGCATTGTGAATGGATGCTCTTATGGACCCAGGACCTGTCCTTCTACCCTTAAAAATCATACCATACATAGCCAAACACTTGCTCTTCCTACCATCTAGCCTACCCCAACTCAGGTCCACCATGACCTTCATTCAACCTAGACCTTCAACTAAATTTTCTTACCTGCATGGGGCCGTTCACTTCTGATCGATCAAACATGAGCCTGAAGTAGCTAAGACTGCTGAGGGCAGCCTGCCAGGGCATGTATTCCACTTCTTTTACCAAAAAGAGTGTGTTGTCCAGAGCCAGCGTTGTTGAGACATATTGGGCCCTGAGCATAAAAACAGGACCTCAGGGCTTCCAGACCCAAGTGAAAAGTTCCCCTTGCAATCCTAGCTACATCTTCAAACTTTCAAGCGTTTTCTTTACTCTCCCTTTCCTAACTCAACTTATATAGGAAATTAAGGTTTATAAAGCATTTTTTCCCTTAATAAGCCTGTCAGGAAGACAAGATAAATGTTATCTCTATTTTACAAATGATGAAATTGAGCATTAAAGAAGTGAAATGTCCTGCCCATTGTCATACAGAAAGTGTCAGAGCCGAGATCCAAACCTGGACCTTCCGACTCTGAGTCTAGTCCTCCTTCTCCTCCAGAGATGGCCAGGCCATGGAGTTTGTCCCAGAATCACAGATATGTTAAGAGTTTCAAAAGGACCTTAAGGATCATCTATTTGTACCCTCTCATTTTACAGAGGAGAAAACTAAGGAACAGAGAGATTAAGTGACTTACCCCAAAATCGCCTGACTAGTTAGTGGGAAAGTCAAGACTAGAGTTGAGGTTTTTTATTTCCTCATGCAAGGCTCTCTCTATCCCTGTTTCCTATTCTTCTATTCCTATAAGCTTAGATAGCCCATTGGTGTGTGCCCTATTGGATGGAGGACATGCTTACCTGGCTAAGTTAAAGCCATCATGGATGATCTGAGCCCTGTTGATGACTGGAATGACCTAAAGGGAGGGAAATAAAAATATCATTAAGGTTTACATGTGAATGTGAGTACCAAGAAAGTTTAGGGCATGAAAAATCCTCAACATTTCCCTGAGTTTCACCATAAGTTATCTAAATTCATAGGCAGGATTGCAGAGTATGGGTTCTAAGCTCCCTCAGAAACATAGATCCACTGGTTTCTGAGTAAAGGCAGGAAGCAAGGGTTTCAAACACTTACAGAAAGATTAGTTTGTAGCTGATTCTGAAGCTGCTTCCAATTGTTATCATCATAATTCACCAGGTAATAGCCAGTCACATCGATGTTCAAGAGTATCCAATCATTTGTGCTTGTCACTTTAAAGTCGTCAAAAGTCTCTGCAGATAAAGAGATATGTTGGGAAGCCAGCATGAGAATTTCACTCGATTAAGTTTCAGTTCTGATCTTACATATATACATACATATACACACAACCCGCCCACACCTATCCACATGTTCACCCAAAATGAGTAGGTTATTAAGTGCACTGAGGGTCCAAGACATAGCATCTCTAAGACCAGGTTGCCCATGGATGGGGCAAAAAGGTAGTAAAAAGAACCAAAGCCCTGACTTCTGGGACAGATGTTTTGAGAGTGTAGATCACTGCCTGCTAGTCCTGTGTGTATCATTAACTAGCCATGTGACCTTATTTTCTTTGGATTTGGGTTTCTTCCTCTAACATCTGGATAATGCTTGTGCTACCTACCTTACACTGGTATGGAGATAATATGAAATAATAATGGGTATGAGAACACTTTGGAATCATGCAGTTCTCTACAAATGTTAGGAATTATCAACTTAATCTAAACTCTGCCTATAAAAGGCTGGAGGAAAATGGACTTCCACAATCCAGAATTGTGGGGTTTTCACCCTAGAAATTGGAGGAGTTGGGGTGGAAGAAATGCTCGAATATAAATACCCAAGAGGAAGCCTGGGAATAGCAATGGGGGACATACCCTGCCCACCCACCCAAGAGCAAAGCAGGAATACCTGACTGGCCTCCGTTAAGCCATTGATCATAGTTTTCTCCTCCACTTTTAATTGCCGAGATAGGTACTTTCCACAGGTAGCTGTAATGAGAAAGACAAGTAGATTCCCTTGTGTTCTTCTGAGTACTCATTCCCTCATCCCAGAGAAAGTAGATCTGAGACACATGGAGGGGGATGCTTCAGCCCAGTTTCCCCTTTAAGTTCAAGTGCCTGTTCCACAAGTCTCTGTGGATAATTAGTATAGGCATCAAAGCTCCAACAATTCTCAACACAACCCCATCCGAGGGAAAGTTTCTTAAGGTGGGCTTGAAGGGAGATGCCCTCCTGAGCTGTGGGTACCACTTCTTCCCTGGCCAGTGGCCAGGGACAGTATGGACAAGAAACTGCCAGTCAGTGATATTTTCATTTAGCCTCAATAGATATGGGGGCTGACGGTTTCTAGTAGAATCATCTCCTGGGAAGTCAAAGAGAGGGTTAAGGACTTCATTGCTTGGGACTAATTAAATACAAGCCAGAGAAAATTCCATGCAATATCTTTCAGAGAGGGACTTAGTTACTACGAATTTTGACTACGGTGGGGTGAGGAGAGGGTTGTCTTTTCCACTTCCACTGTCCTTCCAATTCGAACCTAGATTCACCCTTGACTCACTTGAACTGAGAGGGACGAGTGACATTGGAGGTGGGGTCTAGCAGGAAGTGTTTCTGGGAGACAACACCAGTGGCTGTGTTCAGTGTCAGCACAGGAAAGCCCATCTGGAGGATCCACCGATCCATGATATTTTGTATAGAGTCAGGCAATTTCACAGCAGACTGGCGGTCCACAGCCTATATGAAAAGGCAAATTAAGTGATGGAAAAGTCCTTTCAGATTTGAGGCACCAAACGATCCCATTTCCCAGAGAGAATTACATTGTGACCCAGTATTGGCTGAGATCGTCTCTGGGCAGAGTAAAGCAGACTTCCCCCTTCCCTTTCTTGGTTTCACCTTGCTCTTCTTTAAATTCCAAACCATCCCTAGCCTGAATGGAGAAAGAAAGCCACAGACTGGCAGTTGAGAGAAGATTGCAGCCTCTAAAGTTCTTACCAGCTGAAGTTTCTAGCCTCTGAATCTATAACATCTCTACCTGTCCAACAGAAAATACAATTTTGAGTCTACTCCATGCCCATCCCAAGGTCTTCTATGGGCAAAGCATAGGAGAATGTTAATGGATTAAATAGATTCAGAAGACTGGATTTCTTCAGATCCCCTAAAGCAGCACTTCTTAAAACTGTAGGTCTCAATCCCATATGGGGTCCCAAAAAATTTGGCAACAGTATAAGTTTTCTGAATGCTCAATGATCGAAAATGAATTCAAAACCAAACGTAATGAATCCGAGGTGTTTCTGGGAGGAACTGCCCACATTGCATTGTGCAACTTCACTGCTTTCTTGGTTCTGACTACACATGTGCACTTTGCAGTGCGCATGCCACCACACCATGCAACACCAATGAATGCTGCCAGAAATACCTTGGTCAGATTCAAGAATATTGTGTGTTATAAACTGCAGTGTTTTTATTGTATGTACAAAAACCTTACGTGAATTTTGGCTTGGGATTAGGACAGAATTTCCAACAATTCCTGAAACAGCTGTAAACATACTTCTGCCATTCCAAACTATGTACTGATGCAAAACAGCATTCTCAACATGGATGATTATAAATCTATCAAGTCTGAAAAACACTGAAGACTTTGAAGATGCTCTACGTCCTGCAGTATCAAATATTCTGCAGATTTAATTCTTTATGTAAAAATGAACAAGTGGATCCATCTCATTGGTATGCAGATTTGCTTTTGTCATTAGTAAATGGTAAAATTATATGTATGCCAAGGAAATGTTTTAAAATAAATTTCTTTATGATTTATTATCAGTGAGTGTTTGATTTGTATACCAATATACTGGGGTCGTATAAAAATTTCTGGGGGTAGAAGGAAGGGGTTGAAAGTGGAAAAAGTTTAAGAAACCTTGCCCTAAAAGAACAAACATAGTGTGGCATAGTAGAAAGAGCATGACATGCGGAGTTAGAACACTTGAGTCCAAACAGTCTGGCCCAATTTATTGCTTATGTTGCCAGTAACAATAACACTTAACCTTTCTGAGCCTCAGTTTTCTCGTCTGAAAAGTGAAGGAATTGAACAAGATGAGCTCTAAGGTGCCTCCCAGTTCCTAACGAAGCCTTTCCTGAACCTCTTTAATGCCAGTCTCTTTTCTTTATTAATTTTCTCCAATTTATCCTGTAGATAGTTTGTATGTGTCATCTCTCCTCTTAGAACATCAGCTCCTTGAGCACAGGGTCTGTCTTTTGTCTCTTTTTGGGTGGCCAGTGCCTAGCACTGCTCCTTAAGACATATCCTTTGATTAATTAACTAAATTATATGATCCAATGATCCTGAGTGATAAAAGTGTTGGCCCGCAAAAGTATGCAAGACAACTATTTCCACTCCTCTCACTATCTCCCTCATGGACCCTACTCCTGTCCTTCCACAAAACACCCTGAGTACTCTTACAGAGGCAAACAAAGTGGAATATGTATCCCTTGTCTTCTCTTTCTACGGGTCTTTGCTTTCCTTCAAGGACCACATCCTATAATATCATCTAGGAAATGTCAGTCAGTATGAATGCCCTGTTTTCCATCCTCTGAGGATCCTCTTCCACAATAAGCTGCTATCTACCCCCATACTCATAGACACATGCATGTAGTACAAGTGGACTCCTGGGCATGGTGGGAATCTTTAACTTAGCTCTCAGTACTGCCTGTATGGGAGTCAGGGTGGGCCAATATGGAGGCCTAATCCTAGCCTTTAGGGCAGGCTTTGGAAAGGAAGTTAGGTGTGATGGACACACCACAGAACCGGAAGTCAGAGATACCAGAGTCTTAGGGCTGGCCTTGTTAGTGACTAGCCAGGTGAGCTGGAACAAGACATTTCATCTTTCTGGACCTCAATGTCCTTACCTTTGAAACAAGGGATTGGACTCAAAAACTAAATGATCCCTAAGGGCCCTTACAGTTCAACGATTCTGATCAATGTAAATTGTACAGCGCCATCTATCCAGGGATAGAAGCTTTCTCACAAGAAGGAAATAAACTGTTTACTCACTTGTTGGAGGTGATTCCATAGATCCTGGTAGACTGTATTATTGTAAGAAAAGGCATGCAGGTAGGACTGTGGAGAGACAATCAGTTAGATAGAGTGGCAAGACTCTCGGATTTAGTGAGAGGATTTAGGTTGGGGTCCTAGCTCAGCTGCTTATTACCTGTATTACCTTTGGTTAGTCACTTAGTCTCTTTAGACCTGTTTGCTCAAGTATAAAATGTAAAACTCTCCACCACCAAGCTTCCTCCAAATCCCAAAGTTTCTCAATCTATTCCAAGTTGTACTATTGGCCAAGGCTTCTGTGATTGAAGGCCTCAGGAAAAGTGAAACCTGAGGGGGAACTAGGAACAGAACCAGGGCAAATCAGGACTTTGTGCAATCTTTCCCTTTCATCCTTCCTGCCTGCCAAGAGAGGGTTGTAGTTAAGTACTCACCGCCAAGCCTGTTTTGAAGAGGTCTTCTGTAAGGAAACTGGACAACATCCGAAGAACTGAGGCTCCCTGGAAAGATGAAAGATGGGCCCTCAAAAATGCAGTTAGAGAGAGGAAAGTTTCAAGGAGACTTTATGCCAGGGAAGTCAGTGGGCAGACAATCTGGCAGCCTGGATCTAGGGCTTCAGGTAAGTGCTCTCCAGTGCTAAGGAGCTCCTCAGGAAAGGGGCAAGATAGACACAAGGGCATGCCTAGGGCTAACTGAGCCCTTTCAGGCTAGCTCAGAGTTACACTGAGATTAGACTGTTTCTGAGAGGCAACATGGCCTCCTTTTCGGTTCTACATCTATGACTGATCAGGGACTGCAGAGGGCCTGAGTTCAAAATCTAGCTCTTCGTTGTATGACCTTGGGCAAATCACTCTAGCCCTCAATTTTCTCTCATCCGTAAAGTGAAAGAATTGGCCTAGAATATTATTTAAGGGCTATTAAACTACTCCATCTTATAATCCCATGAGACTTAGATAGATTCTGTAAAATTCTATTGGGTGACTCAGTGAAGGCTCTACATAGGTATGATGAAGGTGTTAAAATAGCTCTATCTCCACCTCCCAAGCAGAGTAGGATGCTACTGTGTACTTCTAGCCAGAAGGCCTTACCTTGCTGTAGGTGATCGTATCAAAGAGCTCACTGATCTGGGCTGGGGTGTTGATTTCATCTGCAGGGGTGGACAGTGGATGGGAAGAGGCCAGGGCATCGACAGCCATCACTCGGTGGATATCATTCAGTACTATGAGGTCTTTCTGCAAAGCCAGAAGGAGCCCCACCCCAAACCTTTACAGCTGAACAAGGAGAGAGCAGAGTACCTGCCTAATCCCCCTCTCAACCCCACACCCTTCATAAGTCATTGACTGATTCTAGATCTGTCAGATGTTTCCTAAAACACAATTCTGACCAAGTGACTCCTCGGCTTTAGAAGCTTGAGCCTGTTACCTCTACGGGCATTTAAAGTTCTTCACAATCTGGGTCTCAGAGAAATTAATATTATACTATTATGTTAATTCTGTATTATGTAATAACTATACATTGTATGTATAATATGTGAATATATACTTGGAATATCGTATTATAGACTATTTAGCATAATATTTTAGTACTTATTAATAGCTATTTTAACCATAACTATCAATAATGAATTTTTAATACATGATCCACCCTTTTCTCTTCTATGAAGTTCAGTCAGTCTCTGAAGGGTGTAACTGAGATGGTTCCAAGCCCTCAAGGCACAGATTAGCTAAACTGGGGGGTGGGGTTCATTTGTCAGGGGAATTACAAGTTGTTACAGTCCACCCCTCCAGCCCACCTCCCCTGTCATATTATATTACTGTGTATTTACTTTGTATATAGTTATCCTTTCCACATCACAGGGGTTAGGGGCACAGTGTGCCCCCTGTGATCTGAAAAAATCTGCATAGAATTCTGTGGCCCTCCCTTCATCCCAGAGAAAGACCCTGAATTGTTTCTTTTTCTTTTATGGAATGTTTACTTATTGTAAAATCTAGGTTCCGTGTTATCTGCTGGCCTTTGTGTGTGATTTGCAGCTCCCTCAAAACTCCCATTTAATTTCTTATGCCAACCCGCAATATAATGATGGGGAAAGTTGTGATTTGGATCCTATTTGTATCTCTGTACATGTGCTCTCCACTCTGTACATCCCACTCAGTAGAATGCAAGTCCTTTGAAGGCAGACTGTTTTTGCTTTCTTTCCATCCTCCTCCCCCTCCTCCTCTTTCTCCCAATACCTAATACAAATTAGGTGATCTTCTGCTTAATAAAAGTTTATTGAATTTAACTGAATTGAATTCTTTGCATAGGAAACTCAGTTGCCCTTTTGGCTTTGGCCCTATGACACAGGAGAATCTCAACATATAACATCTACTCACCAAGTTCCAGGAAGGTTCAGCGAAGTCAGCCCCCAGGTACTCCACATAGGAAGCAAAGCCTTCGTTCAGCCACAGGTCATTCCACCATTCCACAGTGACCAGGTTGCCAAACCACTTAAGGAATAAAAGGTATTTAGGGACCTGTGATCTCTATCCCCTGGACCCCTTCATCAGCTGGATCTGGATTCAAATCCTGTCTCTGCCACTTAGCAACTGCATGACCTTGGGCAAATCACATTTCCTGTATGGTCTTCAACTTCCTTATATATAAAAAGAGGGTATTGGAGTAAACTATTTTCAAGATTCCTTCTAGTTCTAAGTTCTCTGTAGCTACAAATCTATGACCCAACTAGACATGCCTTCATGCACATCCACCCAACACAGGAACAGTCAAATCAAGGGGGTGTCAAAGATTAAATGCCCCATCCCTTCCCCTGAAGGGGTAAAAAGAAGTGATCCATAGAGGTTGTGGCAGAATGTGGTACCTGGTGGGCAAGCTCATGGGCAATCACTGTAACCACGCGCTCCTTGTTGCTAATGGAGGAAGATAACTCATCATACAGCAGTGCATTCTCCCGGTAGGTCACAAGACCCCAGTTTTCCATGGCTCCAGCATTGAAGTCTGGCAGACCTATCTGATCTGAAGAAGGAGGCCCATTGAGCAAAGCTGCCCCCCACCCCAATATTTTGGTCCAAAGGCTTACTCAGGCCCCAGGAAGGCACTCACTGCTGCATATCTGGCTCTACTTACCAGATTTAGGCAATGGGTAGGACGTATTGTAATGATTTGCAAAAAACGTAAGGATGGGGCCTGTGACATTCAAGGCATATTCTCCATGTCTTTCCTCAGTTGCTTTGGGACGGGCAAAGATTCTGATCTGTAAAGGAATAGATCCAGCTAAAGACTGAAAAACAAAACAACCCAGGCCATAGCCAGAACCAGGAGGGTGGGATAGGGTCAGAGTCCTGGATTGGGGAGTCAGGGGAGAGATGTCCTGGCATTAGCACCTTTTACTACACAGACATTTATTTCTGTTGTTTTCAGCCAAAAAGAACCTGGGTGAAGAGAGTCCGGGAGGGTGGTGGAAGGGAGCTCTGGTCCTTAGAAAAGAAGGCTTTGAAGGTCTGAGAGGCTGAGGCCACAGAGAGGCATAAAGAGAAACAAGTGTATTGATGGGAGAGGGAGAACAGGTATGTAGGAGGGATCTGCTATGCTGGGAAGGACATGAGTGTTGACAGGGACACTGAATGGCTAGGATTCTGGGTTCTTATGTTGGCATGGCCCTCTTCCTTCTGTCTATGCTCTTTCCCAGCAGCCTCCTGTCTTATGTTCTGAGCTTGCAGGGGAATATGAGATGGAGGCATGAGTACTGGGCTGGAAATGAGCCGACTTGGGTTCTAGCCCAGATCTCTTACTGTGTGACCTTAAACACATTACTTAACTCTTATGGACCTCACCTACACTAAGAAACTTCCAGAGTTTCTTTAAGGTCTGTCTATGTTTCTATGAAGTATAAAAAGATCTTGCCCATTCCATATCCCCTAATGCTCTCTGATCCACTAGGGAAGGTGGGGGGGGGGGGGGGTGAAGGAGGGGTAAGGTAAGGTAGGGGGGCAGAGGGGGAATTCTGAACATGGAAGGGCCCAATTCAGAAAAATGGCCTGGCCCTGGCCTTGAATTTTATACCTGTACACCATGTTCAATTTTCTCCACTGCTTCAAACTGGCAGACAATATACGCCAAGAGATAAGTGGACATCCTTGGGGTGGTCTTAAAATGAGTGATGTTCCAGTTACTCTCATATTGGACAGAAGCTGGACACAAATGAGAAGAGGGTAAAATAGCAACTTGCCTCTGCTAGCTCCCTATTGCCTCCAGAACACCACCTCACTCATTCTTGAAGATTATCACTAGTCCAAGACCTGTAAGTAGCATAGGGAGAATGACAACCTTGTGCCTCCTGCTAGCAAGCAGCACAGCCACCTCCCTCCCAGGGTACCACTCTTGTGACTCCCCTCTCCCCAGCCCTTTGCCTTCCCCAAGTCCCTTGGGGGCAACAGCCAGGTTGCCCACCTCTTTACCTGCAGTGAGACCATCTTTTGGAACCATCACATCCCTAGCCCCCACCACCATCCCTGCCTCCTCAACAAACTGTGCTCCAGGTGGTACTAACTGTCCTCACACAATCTTTGTCTCAAGAGGTCCAGGGACAGGGAGTTGAATGGGAGAGAGGAGAGTAAGCCCCATCTTGGAAGACTTACATATGACAGGCATGTTGGAGATGGCTATGTGGTCAGAGGGGTGGATCAGTGTGATGTCAAAGGTGGCCTTCATGCCCGGCTCATCGAAGCATGGGAAGGATTTACGTGCATCAGGTGCTTGCATCTGTGTCGTGGCCAACACCCTGAGTGAGCACAGATGGGAATTATTGGCCCTCCATGATGACAGATACACCCAATAATAACAGATTGCCTTGACTAGAGAATTCATCACCAAATGGGAAGCTACTACCATTAATCAATCAGTAAACATTTATTAAAGACCTATTACGTGCCAGGCCCTGTACCTAGCTAGACAGGTACTCTGTTCTGTTGCCCAGAGCTTATACTCCCCTCTAGTACAGAGTTTGAGAATTCAGGCTACCTCTGAAGGACAGTGAGGCAAAGGACACCAAAATCGCAGCAGCAAGAATTCGTGTTTAAGGATTTCAAAGGACATGCCTCACAACAACACTGTGAGCTGACTAGTAGCTTTTAGAGGTCATAGGACTCCAAGGGAACTTAGAGATCATCTAGTCCAAAACCCTCATTGAGGAAACCCCAAATGCAGTCACACAGGTAATAAAGTACCAGAGGCAGGATTTGAACCTAGTTCCTCTAATGCCACTCTTCCCATTGTACCATCCATTACGTTCTTTTCACAGATAAGAGAAAGTGAAGCCCAGAGCTAAACCTTAGGCACCAGAGGACTGCCTGAACCAGGGGAAGGGAAAGGTGGCACAGTGGATAGAGCACTAGGCCTGGAGTCAGGAAGACTCTTCTTCCTGAGCTCAAATCTGACCTTAGAAACATACTAGCTGTGTGACACTGGGCACATCATTTAATCCTGTTTGCCTCAGTTTCCACTCCTGTAAAATGAGCTGCAGAAGAAAATGGCAAATCACTCCAGTCTTTGCCAAGAAGACCCCAAATGAGGTCACAAAGAATCAGACATGACTGAAACAACTGAACCGCAATCATGCAACTGTGCCTAAGAAACCTAGAGGCAGCTCAGCGGACAGAGCCCTGGACTTGGAGTCAGGATAGACCTGAGTATAAAGCCTACCTTGGAAAGTTACATAGCTGTGTGACCCTGGGTAAGTCAATGAATCTTTTTCAGCCTCAGTTTTCTTATCTGTAAAATGGGGGTACTTCACAGGGTTGCTGTGAGGATCAAATGAGATAACATATGTGAAGCACTTTGCAAACCTTGAAGGGCTATATAAATTCTTGTTATTACTATCATTATTAGAAATGTTGTTGGGGTTTTTTTAAATACCCTCTACATCATCGCAACCACGGAGAGGTCTCTTATTGTCCCATCTAGTTAGCAGAGGAACTAACAGAGATATAGATTCTGGGGTCCATGCAAAAAGGCACTGAGTTTAGATGCAACCCAACCCAAGGATGTGGATTGGAAACTGGGTCAGAATGAGAGGATGGGGAGCACATATACAGTTATTCTAGTTTCAGCCTTCATTATAATCACCTTTAAGGCCAGAAAACCTTAGGAAAACTGGATTAATTCAGGGGCAAATGCATGGTTTTAGATTCTCCATATGGTAGATGTGGATGGTGCTCAGGGTATCAAACCAAATTAAGTCCCTGGGCTCAGAATCCTTAGGTCAACCTTTGAACTAGCCCAGATTCTCTCTAGTCCTTCTGAGACAAGGTTGATCCAGACTCCCATTCTTCCCAAGGGTCTGGAACAAACATCTAGAGCCCATCTGACTTGGGACCTTATTTGTAGGGGGTAGGCTACCTAGGCTAGATCCAAGGCTACTTCCAAAGATAACCTCCAAAACAACCCCACTTCTGACAAACACTAGCTGAGTGGCCTTGGGAAAACCACTTTAACATCTCAGCAGCCCAGGCAACTCTAAGACCATAGTTATAGGACAATACCAGATCCACAATGGCTGAGGGAGTTTCATCATTTGGGAGTTCCCCAAATCAATTAAATCATAGGTCTGGACCCACCCTCACCTCTACCACCCCCCAAAAAATGGCCTAGCTTCTTATAGTTTGCAAAGTCCTTTCTTTGCAATAAGGCAAATTTGATTATCTTCATTTTACAGCTAAGAAAACTGATTCTTGGAGAAATAAGGGACTTGACCGTAGTCAAAAGCTAAGGAAATAGTAGAACCAAGATGTCGACTCGGATCTTCTGTCTCAGTCCTGTGCTCATTTCACAGCATCACAATGACTTTCCATGATATACTGAACTTGTCAGACCCAAACCACAATGGCTCCCTGTTCCCCACAATGGGAAACACCACAGGGTCTTTTTCTCCTCTTCTCTAGGGGATCTTTTCTTAACATGACCAAGCCTTAAAGGGTGGGAGGTTCCTACTTGTACCCCTTCCCTGGTCAACCTCCACTCCATTGCTGTGCCTTGCTCTTCAGAACCCCAAACTCTCCAAATTCCTCTTTCTATAAAGAAAACCTGTGGTGGGGTGAGAGGTAAGAGATACCTCCACCAAAGCTGGGCCCCAATTCTTACTTGTTTACTCCATCTTCTGTATACTCGCTGCGGTAAAAGCCAGCCAGGTCATCAGCCAACTCTCCAGTGAAGGAACTCTCCATCTCATAGTAATGACCAACTACCAGTTTATCTTTCAGATGTACAACCAGATACTCGGTTGTTGTCACCAGCTCAGTCCTATCAATTTCAGGTGGCTGGGAGCCACTCACCCCCTTCAGACTCACATGGTGGCCGCCATCCTTCATTGTATAGTTGAGTTTCTTACTGTGGATGATAATGACATTGGTTTCTTCTTTACAAAGGAAGCAAACAGTGCTCTCACCCGTAAAGATATATAGGCCCCGGTTATCCTTGGTCAGATAGGGCCTTAGCTGCACAGTGTAATTCTCAGGGATCAGAGACTTTGGCAGTCGGTATCTGTTCCAAGGTAGGTTTTGTTCCGGGGTCGTGGCTGTGCTCGGGGTCGTGGCTGTGCTCGGGGTCGTGGCTGTGCTCGTGACCGGGACGGCAGGAGCGGTGGGATTCTCTGGTTGGGTCGACGCATTCTTATTTTTCTCCTGAGAGTATACAACTGCTAAGGCGATGATGGTGCTTATAGCCGCTATTGCAAAAAGGATACCCACGATGCCCAGCGTCTTGGAGATGAAGAAGCCTTTGGCCATGGTGGCAGTGTGAGGGGGTAGGGGTAGAGGTGAAGGGGAATTGGATGTGGGAGAGCAGGGAGAGCAGGGATGTGGGGGAAAGTCTCAGAGGAGAGGTCTGCAGCACCTGTCCTGGGCTTTTATGTAGCAAGATAAGGGGAGGACCATGAACAGCATTAAGAGGTAAAAATTAACCAGAACTGAGACAGTCGAAGGTCACGTTCAATGGTTCAGGTCCACACTTTGCCTAGGGCTCCAGAGAAGGGATAAAGACAAAGTGATTGGTCAGCAACACACAGGCCCTGCTGGGAGCAAAAAGGGTGTCAGGTTACAGTCTGCCAAAAGCACCCCAATGGGCAGTTGGAGTTTAGACGCACAGTAGAAGAGGCCGGGAGCCCGGCTTTAAGGGATCTCAGAGGAGATGGCTTTCAATAATACCAAGAGATCTAATTGGAGGACAAGAAAGAAATATCTGGTAGCAAGAAATACAAGTTAAGAGCCCAAAAAGGGATGAGGGAATTAAGCGTGGAAACGACCCCAGGGGTCTTCTAGTTTCACCACTCCTACTCCCTTTACAAGAAGGAAACTGAGGTCAGAGAGATGGTGACTTGTCCAAGGTGACACATAGTCATTCGTAAAGCTGGAGTTTAAAGCCAGCTTCTTCACTCTGAATCTAGCTATTTAGAAGGATTCGATTCAGTTTACTGCCTCTGGGAGAAGTTAGCCTAGAAAGATAAATATCAATGTTTTTTTGGGTCATGATATAGCAGAAAGAGCACTGTGGTTAGAGTCAAAGAGCCTGAGTTCAAATCCTGGTTCTGTTCCTTAATACTCAAGTGATAAGTGACTTTAATCTCCCTGGGACTCAGTTTCTTCATTTGTAAAATGAAGGAGAAAAAGTCTTCTTAGACTAGAAGACCTCTTGATCCTATGATCTGAATTCTAACTTTAGTGGAGGTTACGTAATTTCCTTTGGTAACGATTTCTTCACAAACCTTAAGTTCAGAAAGTTATTATTATCTAACCTAAGTGCCTTCTGGAGACTTGTTTTAGTTGTAAGGGGGTGGAGAAGGGGCAGGTTATGGCTTATTCTTTTCTGTCTTTTTATTGGTAGAAATGGAGATATCTACTCCATTTCCTAGGCCACCCAAAAAATATACAATAAGGAGGACCATTCTTTTTTCAGCCCTCCATTCCCCTGGGAAAATGATGTCAATTCTTTTGGCACAATGATCTTTTAACTATTTTCTTTGCTGGCCTCCTGATCTTCTCTAAGTTTTCTACATCTGCACTAATAATGACAACGCTCATGTTATATAATGCTATTGCATTGCAAAGGTAGTAAGGCATATTACCATGGGCTTTTTTGCTCACAACCTTTTGAGGAAGGTAATTCAAGCATCATTGTCATCCATGACAGCTAGCATTTCCATAGTACTTTAAAACTGACAAAGAGCTTTACAAATATTATCTCATTTGCTCCTACTAACAACCCTGGGAGTAAGGTGCTATTTTTATCCCCATTTTACAAATGGGAGAATGGAGGCAGACAGTGGTTTGGTGATTTGCCCAGCGTCACACAGCTATTTAAGTGTCTGAGGTCACATTTGAACTCAAGTCTTCCTGACTTCCAAGTCCAATGCTCTATCCTTTGGACCACCTACCTGCCTTCAGGTTTCATAGGAATGGTTTCATGGCTTCACCCAACTCAGTCCTGCTTGCCCTTGGCAGCTAGGAGGCACAGTGGATAGAGCTCTGGACCTAGGGTCAAGAAGCTCTGAGTTCAAATTCAGGCATCTACTTCCTGTGGCATCTTAAGTAAGTCACTTAGCCTCTGTATGCCTCAGTTTTCCTCAGCTGTAAAAACAAAGATCATAACAGCACTTTCCTCCCAAGGTTGCTGTGAGGATCAAATGGAAAAAAAATTTATAAAGTGCTTTATAAACTTGAAAATGCTATAGAAATGCTAGCAATTATTATCATTTCCATTTTAGATTAGAGTTAATAAATAGCAAGGTCACAATTCAAATTTAGGGCTTCTATATATGCTATAATATCCTTTCCATTATAGCACACTTCTCCCAACATTCTAGACCCCCAAAGGGAAATCTAACTCACATAAAGTACCTTCCAACTCTGAGCACAGTGGAAGAATTACTTTGTGGCTACTACATGGTCTACGTGCTCCTATCTATACCCTTTGTGATCATATTCCAATTTCCAACTAGAGGATAGCATTGCTAACACATAGAACTAGAATGGGGGAATCCATTCCCTAAGAATTTTTTTTTTGGGGGGGGGGGTCAATCAGGGTTAAGTGACTTGTTCAGGGTCACGCATCTAGTACATAAGACCAAATTTGAACTTAGGTCCTCCTCACTCTAGAGATAGTGCTCTATCCATTGCTCCACCTAGCTGCCCCTCTAAGGATTTTTAAAAATAGGAGACATACCCAGATTTATCAATCCATCAACCAAGTGATTCCTAAGTGTCTGCCCTGTGACCAGTCCTGTACAAGGTACTGAGCAGGGTCTCAAAATAGAAGACGCCATCCCTGTCCTTAAGGTGCATGAAATCTAGTCAGGAAAACCTAATCCAAGCAAAATAACTTGGAAGCAACTTAAGATAACTGATAATCAAAGGTTGAACCAGGTGCTTCAGACTTCCCATGCATTCAGGGTTCAGGGAAGGGAAGAGATCAAGATTCAAAGTTTTGGGAATTTCTTCAGGGCAGGATAGCTCAAGGTGAAAAAGATGGACGGGAACATTTGAAGTTACTATGAGAAATCAATGTCAACTCAATTCAACAAACATTTATTAAGCACCTGCTAAGTGCCCAACAGACAGGCAGCTGGGTCTACTGGCTGGAAAGTCCACCTCAAAGCCAGGAAGGTCTGGGTTCAAGTCCCACTTCTAACACATCCTGACTGTATGACCCTGGGTAAGTCACTTAACTTCCCAGTGGTCTGAGAAGTTCCTTAAGGCTACAAAATGCAGAGACAGCAATATAAACTGTAATCATAGAGGGAAGTTCCTCACATAGAAGTTCCCTACACCAAGGAAATCACAGGTTCAAGTAGGTTAGGGGCTAGCAATATATACAGAAAATCAGATAAAGTCATTTCAAGATGGGGCTAGTGTAAACAAGGAGTAGGAATCAGGCAAGCCCTCATGTAGAAGGTGGCACCTGAATTGAAGGAGAAAGCGAAGGCATGAGACTCTAACAGGTAGAAATGAGGACAGCCCATGCCAAGAAGATCCAAAAACAGAGGTGAATATCATGTAGAGGAAAAAAACATCTGGCCAGTCTGATTGGTCTGGAGGTAGTGCAATAAGAAAAAGAATAATTCAAGTCTGGGATTACTGTTTTTCAGCATGCGCCATGCTGACCTTGGAGCAAATTATCCAACTCTGCTTGAATGTGCCTTTCAGGAGTGGGGAAAATGAGTTCCATAGGAGGTGAGAATGAAACTGTTTGCCAATAGGTAAGCGGCACTAAAAAGTTGGGGGTAGGAGCAGAAGGGAAGAGGTGCCTTATTGGCATTGATGAACTAATGGAGGAAAAGAGCTTATAAACATTTACAAAATGAAGAAATTGGAACCGGATGAGTGCTAATGATTCTTCCAGCTCTGCTGATCTCTAACTATGATCCACATGGGTGAGCCAGGGAAAGATGGAATCTTTACCAGAGGGGTCAGTTGTAGATAGATCCCTGGATGAAAGGATACAGATTCTCTGATCCCAAACTCTGGATAAGATTTGGTTAAGGTATGGCCCCTTTTGTATGTCAGCAATTTGGTCCTTCTACCTTCTACCCATTCTAATTCAGAAGATGATACCTTGAAGCAAACCTAAGGTGAAGGCAGCACCAGAAAAACCTTAGTGGGAATTAGTGTCATAGGATTTAACACTGGAACAGACCACAGAAGTCATCTAGTCTAACCCCTTCTTTTAGACCACACTGGTCTACTTGCTGTTCCAAGAAGCTAAAAATGTGGATCTTCCATCTCTGTGTCTTTGTATTGGTTGCCCCTCACATCTCCAATGTTCTGCCTTTTATCATCCCTGACTTCTTTTAAAATTCAACTGAAATGACACCTTCTATGAGAAGCCTTGGGCAACTAGGTGGCACATTAAATAGAGTGCTGGGCCTGGAGTCAGGAAAAACTGAGTTCAAATCCACCTTCAGACACTTACAGGCTGTGTGTTCTTAGTCAAGTCACTTATCCCCATTTGCCTCAGTTTCCTCATCTATAAAATGAGCTAGAGAAGGAAATGGTAAGCCACTCCAATATTCCTAAGAAAACCCCAAATGGCGTCATGAAGAATCAGGACTCAACAAGAACTATCCCAGTGGCACCAGCTGCTAATGCCTCTCCCTCTAAGGTTAACTTCAACCTACTCTATATTCACTACTTACTGACTGGTAGTGTTCCTCATTAGCATGTAAACTGCCTGAGGGCACGATTTGTTTCATCCTTACCAAATAGGGCCAAGCCTAGAACAATCTAAGTGTTTAATAAATAAATACTTGTTGATTAACTGATTTTACAGCCAGGAAAAAGGAAGTCTAGGGGTAATTAAATTAAAAGATCTGATCAAAGTCACAGAGCTAGTAACTAGTAAAACTGAAATTTGGACATCTAACTCCAAAACTTTCCACTGCCCCACAATTAGCTGAAGCCACTAAGAGGAAAACCCTGTAACAACAAGAGGGAGTCAGTCTACTTTGGAGCTGCCTACAGGCACCTTCGCTACCAGCATAGTAAATGCTAGACAAAGGAGGGTAAATGTCCCCACTCCTCAAAATAGTAGCTGGCCCATGTTCCTGAACACTGCTCAGTACTAGAGTTAAGGACAGAAAAATATTTATTTTTATTTTTATATTTTGTATATTTTATTTTTAAAATATATAATTTAAGAGAACAAGTGTCAATGACAATGAATAGAGAGGCAGAGTCAATCAGGAAGTCACACTTATGATACCCTGGCTGGGTGACTGTGGTCTACTAAGACTGAGCTACAGAGATCATGCCAACATGCCTTGGGAGAGAGAATTTCCAAGTTCCCCATAAGTTCTTAATGAAGTCACAGATCCAGCTCTCCCACCTGATCCTCCCCTAAAAAGGGGGAGTGGAAGACCGGAATTATTTATTATCCCTAAAGCAGTCAGGCAGGTTTTTGATGGGTTTGAGAGGCAGTGTGGGATCAAGAAGAAATTTACTGGACTAGGACTTGGAAGACCCAATTCTTCCTCTAACTCACTGAGTCATATAAACTCTGGCCCTCACTTGTAAAACGAGGCGTTTGAACAAGACTGTACTTGAGACCTCTACCTTGAAGAGTATAGCCTTCCTCAAATTAGGAGCCCTTCAAACATGCAAATGTCAATAAGGAAAATAAACACAGGAGACAGGGCCAGCTTTCTTGTTTGACATCAGGATTAGTCTGCATTTGCACTCACAGACTCCCAGGAGTTGAGTTATGGAGGGGATTTAGATTTCAGACCTACACACCTTTGCATAGTACTTTGAGCTATCAGTCAGCCCTGTCCCAATATCCCTAAATTTCAGGACTTTTGTGGAGGGTTTTGCTTCTGAAATCCAGCTCCACTCACATCCCCCAAGCCATGCCCAGCTGGGGTACTCTTTGAAACTCAATGGCTGAAGTCTAGCAGGACTACTCAGGATATTCTCATTGTTGTCTGAACAGCAGAAAAGGCAAAAAGAGGTAAGATCTCAGCAATCTAGTAGAGAAGGTCACTTGCCAATGGCAAGAATGTTGCCTCAGAGGGGTGGGAGACAGAGAGGAGAGTTCTCTTATGATTTGGGGGTGAGGGGAGTATGCTTCAAACGCTTCCATCCAGTGGGTTACCCTGGATACCCTCATCTCTGCAGTCTGACAAAAGCTCCCAATAGAACTCCATTGAGATGGGCTATCCTAGCTGTGGCCTGAGTCCTCCTGCTCTTTTGCCTGTGCAAGGGGTTTCTCCTCTGCTTCTTGGGGGCAGGGCCAATGTTTGGTCCTGGGTCAAGGAGGAGGGAAAAGACTCAATTGTCTATGGAGGTTAGGAACTTTTACTTCCCAGGAGCAGTTAGGTCTCCTTGAAATAGAAGAAAAAGAAGAAACCTCTGCATCAGTGCAATTTAAGAACAAAAGTTAGGACCATAATGTGACCCTGACACCATCACAGCTGTCTGAGCTGTCAAACTGGAGGAAGATCCAGGAGGATGTAGTAGCAACAGGACAGAGAACAGAGGGCAGGTTACTAACCACTGAATTGTCCCGTTTTGGGAGGGAAGGCAAGAAACATCCAAAGGTGGGCTGATGAGTCGAGTGGGATGACCCCCACGACTAACAGTAACATTATTTTCAACCATGGCCGCCATCCTCACCCTCCACATGGTTCCAAAATGTTCCTGGTCAAATCTCTTTGCCATCAAAATACCAGTAGATGGTAAAGAGGTTGGGACAATAACTCACATTGATAACATGCTTTAAACACATCGTCTCATTTGATCTTCAAAACAACCCTGTGAGGTGGATACTACAGGTATTATTAGTTTCTCTTCTGTAGGTGAAGAAATAGGTTTAAAGAATCTGCACAAATGATTTGCCAGAGGTCAGGGGACTTGAATCCAGACCTCTTCTGACTTAAAGCACAGTACTCTTTCTGCTCTACCCCTAACCCAAGACATTGGGCTTAGGAGAATTGCATAAGGTCATATAGGCAAGAATTGTCAGAGCTCAGACTAGAATTCTAGTATCTGGCCCTCCAGCCTGTTAGTGCTCTATGTACTGTCCCACATCCACTAACATGACTCAGCAAAGCTTCCTACACTGTCCTTAGATTCCTAGGGTGGATATCTATAAACCCCAAGTATGAATCATAAGCTTGTAGATTTAGAGCTGGAAGAGACTTTGGATTCTATCAAGTCCAGATCTTTCATTTCACAGATGAAGAAACAGAGGCTGAGAAGAGTAATGGCTTGCCCAGCGTCACCTAGCTACTAAGAGTCTGAGGCAAGACTTAAACCCAGGTCTTTCCAGTTCCAAGTCCGATACTCTATCCATTACCCTGCCTTCGAATGGCTATAGTCTTTCCCCCAAGAATCAGGTCTGAATGGACTATCTTTTGGACTCTGGGCATATATGTTCTAAAAGCATAGACAGCAGAAGTGATGATGGATTAGGTAGAAGTTGGTGAGGGTAGGGTTTAATAAATCCAGATATAGACCACTAGATATACCATCAGACCCCTAATTCTGGCAGATGGGTGTGGCCACCTGGGGGGTGGAGAGAGTGCTGACCTGCGAATGGGAAGCAGCTCAGTTGTGGTTTCCCTGCATTCTGCTCCAAAGTCTGAGTCAGGATGGGGCCCTGGGCCAGCCCAGCAGGGCACTTCCTATGGGAGCTTCAGAAAAACAAGTTTGTACTGTGAGAACCAAGTGTCCCTCATCAGAGAGCCAGCATCTAGCCAGCTCCACCACAACTGAATAGGATGAAGGTCAGATGATGGGAGGTGTGGGCTGTGGAGGAATAAGGTTTTAGGGACTCAGTTCTACTACTGATCCAGAAGTCCCAGGAACTGTCAAAAGGTCCTGCTCAGTAGACAGAAAAGAGCTAGGTAGTGACTAGGTGCCCCAGACAAGGTTTAAAAATTGTTCTTTTATGGAAATGTTTTTTCATGACTGCATATGTATAATCTATATAAAATCGCATGACTTCTCAAGGAAGGGGAAGGGAGGGAGAGAATTTGGAACTCAAAATTTAAAAACAAATAAAAACTTTTCTTTACATGTAATTAAGAAAAAAATAAAATATTAAATGAAAATTTTTCCCTGCATCCCACCATACCCACAAATTATCCACTCTAGACTTTGAGCCTTCACTATAATATTGATTTTTTTTTTTTTTTTAAATTAAGGCCTGAATCTGTCATCTCAACTGCACAGTGAACTCCTAAAGTACAGATTCCTTCTACTGATACAGATATCCTATGCTAGGAATGTTCCCCTTCCTTATCTCTGTGCCTCTTGGAACCCTTGGCTCGCTTCAAAGCCCAGCTTGAATGTAGGACTTCTCACAAGAGACTTTTGCTAATTCTCTAGGGAATTAGAATCTATGCCTTCCAACTGCCTTTTTTATGGATTTGTCCATGTAGGCACTTGTAGCTGTCACACCATGCAATGCAAATACCTGGAGTTTTGGTTTTTGTATCCCCAGCACCTAGGACAGTACCTGACCTAGTAGGTGCTTAAAAAGGAGTAGTCCTCATTAAAAAGTGGTCCTCTCTGAGACTTGGGTGTAGCTAGTTGGAGCAGAATTGAGGAAGACCTGAACTCAAATGTGGCCTGATACTTACCAGCTGTGTGTCCTTGGGCAAGTCACTTAACATCTTTTTTCCCCAGTTTCCTTAACTGTAAAATGAGGATATTACTTGCTTCCCCCCTCCCAGGGTTGTTGTGAGGATCCAAAAAGACAACATTTTTAAAATGCCTAGCACATAGGCTCTATGTAAAGGTTATAGCTATTATTTTTATTTTGTTCTAGTCAGCGACTATCCTTAATCCCAGCCATGCTGCCTGGGACCTACCACTCAACTTCCCTGAACCATAGATTTTTTTTCATCCCTGGATCTGCAACAAGCACTAGAATGATAAAGAAGGTTGTACAGGGGTAAGAGGAAGCAGATAGATTGGGAGAAAAAAAGGCAAGGACCTTGGTGCTTCTGATAAGGTAACACTATAAACTGTAGTTTGTTAAAGGGGTGAAGCAATGACCTGAAGGAAACACTAGCAGCTGGTTAACTGCTAATTAACTGCTAATCCATAGGTCTGTATAGTTCTATGAGGATAGAATAATCCAGTTCCTTGTATATGGCAAGCACTTAACAATGTAAGTTGAATTGAATTTAACTGGAGTGGAGAGAGATACCACCCAGAATAGAAAGGTCTGAGTACATACAATGACCAACTTCTTCCAATGGTGTCAGTTTTCAACTGGGACTGGCCAGAGTCCAAGTTTCCAAGGCTGACTTGAGGTCTTCCTTCTTTGTACCTTCCCTTTATATTACTCCTCAAATCACACTCTTAGGCTGGCCCTACTCCTGTTTTTGTCACTAAAATGTCTATGTGCTAACCCCCAGCATCCATCCAAATTAAGCTTTATTCTCTACCCTATAGGGCCCTCACCTCTCAAGTCACTTCCTGTCCCTATAAACCTACATAAACCCCATTGTAGTCCCATACTTCTATAGGAACACACACACACACACTCTCTCTCTCTCTCTCTCTCTCTCTCTCTCTCTCTCTCTCTCTCTCTCTCTCTCTCTCCCATTTTGTCCCTCATCTCCCTAAGAAAGAGTTGAAAATTATTCTCTTACGGAAATGTTTTGCATTACTGCTTATGTATAATCTCTATCAAATTGTTTGCCTTCTTAAGGAAGGGGAAAGGGAGGGAGAGAATTTGGAATTAAAAATTAAAAATAAAAACTTTTGTTTACATGTAATTAAGAAAAAAATGTATAGCATATATAGTGAATAGTGGAAATAAATTTAGAGCCAGAAGGGACTCTAATGGTCATCTTTTCTGTCCTCTTCATTTTACAGGTGAGAAAACTGGGATCCAGAGAGGTTAAGGCTCAGCCCCGCAGGTAATCAATGACCCAGATTTGAATCCAAGTGGGCTGACGCCAAATCCAAGGATCTGGTCATTATTCCCTGGGGTACTAGTCCTGACTCTGTCCCTAACTGACTAGATAGATTGCAGGCAACTGATTTCACCTTAAAGGGACTCAGTTTCCTCATATCTGGCAAATGGCATCTCTGATTCTATTCCCCTTGCTCAATTCCTACAAAATGCTCCTACCCAAGGGTCAAAGATCCCACCCTAGAGTCAGTCTGCAGGGATTTCTTGCTCCAGCCTGCTCATCAGCAACCCCAAATACCGAGATGCTTCTCCTTCTAAAAGGGTGGGAGCACCAGACAGAGAGACGAGGAGCCAGGACCCCAAAGAGGGGAGCACTCCTCGGGAACATGTCCAAATAAAGCAATTCAAAAGCAGAGCCTCCTGCTCACCTTCCAGTCTCCAGCTGCGGCTGTTCACCATGTTCCCTCTTCCAGCTGCTGTTGCTGCTGTGGCCCCAACACCTTGTCCTCCCCCCTGAACTCACCCTTAGGTCTTCTGAGCCAGGCCAAGACCCAGCCCTCCCCTGTGAAGGAGTAGCTGACACCACACTCACTAGACTCCTCCTATCCCCCAGCCCATCTCAATAGGAAACTTCTCCATATTTTTAAGGGGAAGTAACCTGACCTTATGAAGGTCCCTCAGGGTTAACCCCTTCCATGCCTACCCAGGCAAAACCAGAAGCGCAACCACAAGAAAATATACCTATAATCTGATGCTGCAGAGAAGTAATTCATGCCCCTGCCAGCAGCAGCAGGGATCCTGGGTGGTACTGGGTGACCCACCAGATAAAGGCATTGCTACCCAGCCCAGCTACAAGCTGGCCTGGACAGCAGAGTTTTGGAGAAGTAAGGGAATTACCAGCACCTTCAGTGGAAACAAGAAGAGTTCTTTGTTCCTTGGGTTCCTCCGTTCCTGGCTGTATATGCTGTTTTGAAAAACCCACCATCTGGCTGTAGTTCCACAGCCCCTAGGTCCCAGGGACCTGGCTTAGGACCACGTTCCTCTCTGCTCCCCAGCAACAGCTGCTCACACATCTGGAAAGCATTTGTTTCTGGGTAAGGGAGGCAGAGTCTTGTCCTGTCCCTCAGATGCCAGGAATAAGCAGAAAAGCCTGGGACTGGAGTTCCTTGACTCCTAAGGAGTAGGATTGGGTTTAGTTGTGGGGTGAATTCAGTTCCCTAGCTCAGTCTCCGATTGGCAGAAAAGCTTCCTTTCCAGCCTGCAAAATCTTTTCATCACATGAACCCAAAGCTAAACTTGCCAGAATTACCAGGACCAAACTCTGTCCTACACACCACACCAGATCTCTAAAGCTTCCTCCTTTTTTTCTTTAAACATTTTATACTTCAGAGTTTTCCAGATAACTAAAGTTTCTCCCTGTAGGCAGAAGTCTTTTTTTTTTTTTTTTTTGCCATGTTGAGAAATCTGAGAGAGAGAGCAGCTAGGGGGCTCAGTGGATAGAACACGGGCCCTGGAGTTAGAAGGACCTGACTTCAAATGTAGCCTCAGACCCTTACTAGATGTGTAGCCTGGGCAACTCACTTAATCGTGAAAGCCTCCCATTTGAAAAAAGACAAGCGTGATGATAATATTAATAATAATTGACATATAGTACTATGAAAGGCACTGTTGGATAGTGGAAAAAGGCCTAGCCTCTGCATTAAGACCTGGGTTCCAGTACTGACTGTGTGACCATGTCACAGCCCCTCAGTGATCTACACAATTCTCTTAAGATTATAAATTACACAGAATGTGCTACCTGGCATTTGTAGAGCTTGTTTCTTCACCTCAGGGGTCCCTCCAGCCCTCCTGTCTAGTTAGCTAGTTGGGCCACAGTGGACATAGCACTGCCTGACTTCCTTCTCTCAGCTGTAAAACAGGAATAATAACAGGACCTACCTCACAGTTATCTTGGATGAGATAATATTGGCAAGGAGCTTAGCACAACGCAGGACGTACAGTAGGAATTGTTCAAATGCTGGTTCCCCTTCCCTGTCTAACAGGCACGGTACATATTCTCTCACTAGATGCTTACCACAAAGCTTTGAGGAAGGTGCTATTATTATCCCCATTTTACAGATTAGGAAACTGAGGCTGAAAATGATTTTAGTGAATAACCTGGGGTCAGTAAGTGTCTGAGGCAGGATTTGAACTCAGATTTTCCAATCAGCAGGAACCAACATCCAGCTTTTTATCTACAATAAGCAGTTTTAATTACTAATATGTCATTACTTTCTAATGTAAACAGTTTTCAGTGTAGGTTTAAAAAGTCTAGATACAACAATAAAGGAAGAGTATCTTCTACTGGCTTCCTTAAATGGTGATAAACATAATTTAGTGCTCTACAAAAGCTACCCATAAGTATCCCTAAACACTCCTAGGACTTTCTTCCATAATTTAGAATTATTTCACTTCTTACTCATTTTCTACCACTTAGTACTTACCAAATCCCATCTTTTGCTTGCGCTCTTCCTGTCTTAGCCCTCTCACCACATCAGATATTTGCCCTCAATTGTGATCTCTCTCACTACCTCTCAAACCTTCTTAATTTGCCTCCAAAAGCAACCTAGATGGAATTATCAACCAATTTCTACTGTTTTTGTTAGCATCTTAAAATGTCTTAGCCTCTTGCACTCTACCTCACCCACTTCATTAATGCCCAAACTCCCTGGTAAAGCTCGGTATTTACCTTCTCTGCTCCTGCTGGCAGGCAGCTAAGCATGGATGAGGAATGCGGGGAAACTCGAGGCCTGACTGGGTCCTCTAGAGGCTCATACAGTCCGACCTCTGCTAGGCCCACAAGGCTCTCGGTTTCTTTATCTCACTCCCCTTAAGCGCTGATAAGAATCTCTTTTCAAATTCCCACTAGTAGCCTACCCACCTGTAGATAAAATTTTGTTTAATTCTCTATGGAGAAATTTAGAGGTCAATGGCACCCAGAAAAAGTGCCTTCAAAAGTTTTTATACTTCATTAATCCCATTTTTCTTCACTCCGGTCTCAGAGGCAAAAATGCCTATCTTTCTCTCGACTAACCCTCCACCTGTCATCTCGATCACATCTTCTGCTCCCACCAAAACGCGGTACCATCAATTTCACCACCCTTCTCTTGCCTTTTCAAACTCCTCCCTCCTACCAGTTCTTTCCCTTTAGCCTACAAACATGCTTAGGTCTTCCCCCTCTACCCAAAAAAAACCACAAATAGCCTACCTTTTCTTTTTGTCCAGACTTTTGACTTTACCAGTATAGGGAAGTTCCCTGACCAAAATAGATCTATAACTGTAATTTGCCCAAGGTCTCACACGCGCTATGTATATCCTATCTAAAATCCTTTCTTTTACCGAAAGTCTTTTCCAATCTCTCTTAAATCAGTACTTCCTATTTTTCCAGTCTATATAGCTTGTTTGTATGCATGTTCCTCTCCCCACTGGATTGTGAGCTCCTGGAGGGTAGGAATTGACTTTTTCCTCTTTTTGCATTCCCAGCACTAAGCCCAGTGCCTATCATATAGTAGAATCTTAACAAATGTTTATTAATCAAGAGGCTGACCTTGAACCCAGGCCTTCTTGACTCTGAAACAGGCTCTCTATCTACTGTCCCACTAGATGTCCTCAATCTTAAATTAAATAAAATAAATTTAGACTTAGAGTGTAAAAGGAGACAATTTTTTTTTTATATAGTCAGTGAGGAATATTTGCTAAAAGGTTGGGTTTTTTTCTTTTCTAATGAATGTAAAATCGTTAACAGTTTGCTGCGGGTTAAGGTCTGTGTTAAGCTAAAGATATAAATTTTAAAAAAGAATCATCCCCAAACATTAAAAATAATTCTATTATTGTTTGGTTGTTTTTCAGTCATACCTGACTCTATATGACTCCATTTGGGCTTTTATTGGCAAAGATATTGGAGCTGATGGGGTTCAGACTCTGGGAGTCTCCTTGAGCTCCCCTAGAATCTTCCCATTTAACCTGGCTTTTCATACTCAAATTGAATTCTCCTAGAATCTCCTTGCTGAACCTGGCTTTTCATACTCAAATTAGTGGCCATTTTCTGTTATGTCTTGATGGCCCCACCTGCTTCCTACTCAAACCCTCCATTGTCTGATATCTCCTGATTGCCGCCAGCTGTTTCTGGCCTTTGACCTTTCTTGAATTCCCTCCTTGGATTTCTCCTCAAGACCTCCCTAAACCCCTCCTCCCATCACCCTGAACTACCAGACCACCCCCCAGATCCCTCCTATAGTCTTTTCTGTATTGAGATCCATCTCCCCTCCATGAAGGAGCTCAGGTTCAATCAGCTCAGACTCTGTTTATCTGGGATTCTATCTGGCCCGCTTGTGAATACAGGTGTTACAAATGCTTAGGATCCTGAAGAACCAACCCAATTTGGCAAATCTTTAATAAACTTTGTTTTCTTTGACTTTAAGAAGGCTTCAGTCGAATTCATTCGAGCAGGACCTGGACTGTCGGTGTTTTGGGGTCCCCAGCACCCCTAAACCTCATCAGAGCAGTTGGCCATTTCCTTCTCCAGCTCATTTTACAGATGAGGAAACTGAGGCAAACAGGGTTAAGTGACTTGCCCAGGGTCATACAGCTAGGAAGCGTCTGGGGCCAGATTTGAACTCAGGCAGAGGAATCTTCCTGGTGTTCTATCCACTGCTCCACTCAGCTACTTCTTACAGTCTAATAGGGGAGACTAAACACAAAACAAATGGGAGCCTTTGATGAAAAAAAGAGAGAATGGGAATTGGGGAGGAGGGAGAGTAGGTTGGAGAGGCAATCTGGTGAGGACATAGAGGAAGTGGCCACCAGGTGACCAAGTGAAATAAAAGGAAGCATGTCCTTCCTGGACATGCTTCCTGGTTTTTTTCTGAAATAGTGGTCCAAAAGAATCAGTCACACTAGTTAGGAGAGCCACTCTTCTCAACTCCATCCTTCCCATGTAGACAGAATAAGGAGCAGAAGGGAGAAAAAACAGATTTTTAACTGGAAGAAAAAAACTTCCATAGACCCTGCTATGTACTCTGTCTAGTATTTCTTTCCTCTCCACTCCCATACTTTCTGAAAAAGTAGTCTACACTGGCTGCCTCCTCTTTCTTACCACTCAGTCAGCTTCTTAAAAATTGACTTCTGCATCCACCACTCTTCTGACAATCAGGGAGAGATTCATCAGTTTGGAACTCAAAAGATCCTTAGGAATTAACTAGTGCAAGTCTCTGTTTTACAGCTAAGGTCCAAAGAAATTAGCTGGTTTATCCTAGGTCAAGCAAAAAATAATCCCGTGCTTTTTCTACTACACTAGAACTCAGTCAGTTAATACATATTTATTGTGTCTACTACTGTCAGGCACTATACTAAGTGACTAGGGGTACAAAAAGAGGCAAAAGACAAGGAGCTTGCAATCTAAGGCTAGATAGCAAACATAGGCATACAAGTTATATACAAGATAAATAGGAAATAATTAAGAGAGGTAAGGCACTAGGATTAAGAAAGATTGAGGAAGGCTTCCTGGAGGTGGGATTTTAGTTGGGACTTAAAAAAAAAAACAGTAGGCATTGATGAGATAGGAGATCATTCCAACTGCTGTCTCAAAGGTCACCATAACCTCCTAAATGACAGTTCCATAAGCTTTTCTCTACCTTCATCCTTTGACCCTTTCTGTAGCATTCGATTCTGCACACTCTCCTTTCCTTTGGAACATTCCTCTCTGGCCTTCATCCCAGTTCTCCTATCTTTCTGGCTACTCCTCTGTCTCTTTCTCCTCATCATTCTCCCCTTAAAATGTTGGTATCCTCCAGAATTCTGTTTTCAACCTCCTTCTTTTCTTACTCTCTGTTTTTTCCCTTCCATCTCATTTGCTCTGTAGGCTACAACCATCAACTTTAGCCAAACAACTTCCACATTTATAGCTTTGGCCTGACTCTTCCCAAGAGGTAACTCCTAGTGCCTCTTGGACATCTCCATTTGCATTTCCTGCTGGAAAATCAAAGTTAACACATCAAAGACTGAACTTATCACCTCCCTTGCCCAAATGTGCTTCACTCGTAATTTTCATATTTACGTTAATAGCTTTATTCTGGCTCAGAACTACAGAATCCCCATTGACACCTCAGTTCTGGGAGTGGAGGCCAGAGGAAGAAGAGGGGAGTTAGCCCTCAAATCACCAGGCCCAGACCGACCAGGTCATGAAGGTCCACATTCCATCTTTTCTTTTTGAAGAGAGCGAACTGGAGACAGGCTACATGGTCTTTAAGATAGAAGCGCCAAAGAGTGGACACCTCAGTTCTTAGCACTGGCCTGAAATATTACCCCAGGCTTCTAAATGGTTTCCTAAGGGAAATTAGCAAACTACTCTTTGTCAAGAAAGGACTGAAGGACAACAGAAACCTTTATTTTCAATTCTTTCTAATTCATCCTACACATTGGGGCCTAATGAATCTTCTTGGAGCACATGTCTGCTCTTTTTTCCCCTGCTGCTCATAAGCCACATAGCTTGGCAAATAAAGTTCACCTTCTTGCCTTCTGATGTCATGATCCTCTTTGAAAATGAAGGATGAACACAACAAGAACTTGACTACATTTCCAGACTTGTCTTTCAATCCTCTCTCTTTAACCATTCTAGGCTCTAGCCAAGGTAGACTACTTGGATCCTGTTCAAATTGTCCCTGCACTTTCCCATCTCCCTGCCCTTGATCAACTAATGGCACATCTCTGCCTGGAAAGCCAATTGTCTTCCTCCATCCTTGACTCGGGTCTGCCTGTCCAATTCCTACCCATGCTTCAAGATTCATTCAAATGCCACCTCCTTCATAAAGCCTTTCCAGACAACACAAATACATTGTGTTGAAGAAAACGATTTGATGATTGCAAAGGGTATACATTTTCAGGGTAGAGAATTAAGCAGGGAATTGAAATGAGGACAGGGGTACAAATAGTATGTCATTTATTGAAAGATCACATCTGGCATTCACTAATCTGGGACCAAGCCAGAAACTCAGTCAAGTAATCTCTCCCTCTGCTGAGCACTTTATAACAGTCTCGTGACACTTTATCTCTTATATAACCTATTATAATTACTTACATATGTCATAATGCACTTATCAGACCCCAAGTTCCAAGAAGGTAGAGACCACATCTCATTTGTATCTACCATGGAAGATACAAAAATAAATATTTGTTGCATGAAGGAAAGAATAATTTAGGATAGTATCTGTGACTTCATTGGTATTAGAAACTCCTCAGTGAGGAAACTAGCAATGCAGGTAGGTCAGCACCTTCTCTGCAACTTACATAGAAAGATTCCTGGAGCCCTGAGAGGTTTAAGGACTAGCCCAGGGTCACACAGCTGATATTATAGAGAAGCAGACTTAAACTTGGACCTTCCCATCTCTGAGGTCAGCTTGCTAACCAATACATACAGTCTGTAGAAGCTTGTTGGTTTTTTTTAATGATAAACATGAATTGTTACTCTGAGCAGGTAGACTAGAGGTGGGCATTAGAATATACAGGAAGGTCTAATTGTCTGATTTTTGTGGCTTTTCCATCTCTTCTCTCATTTTTTGGTTGTTCCTTGCTTCTCAGATGCTATGAGCTGTAAAACCAGAAAACCAACCTTGCCGGATGTATCTAGATTGAGAAAATGGACCCGGATGGAGAGAAAATGGACCCGGATAGAGAGCCAGGACTCCCATGAATAAAGTACAATAGCTTTTACCTTACTTCCTCATTCTTATCTGCATTCTGGATAGGTGTGTCATGACCTTTGGTTAAGTGGAATCATAACCCTATCCTCATCCTTGCCCTGTAGCCAGTGCAAACCTCTGTCTCCTAGATACCATCTGATTCATTTTTACCTTCCCTCAGCATAATTGAGTCCATCTTATCTGACTCAGCATCCATGAAAGAGAGAAGAGTTTTGAGTCCCTGACTGACCTTCACTAAACTCTGTAAAGGGAGTACACATCTCAGACTCTTAGGAGATTGAAAATAACAAGATTTAGCCCTTAGAAAAAGCCAACATATGATACTTTCTATACCTCTAGCAGATAATTCATTGGGGGTTAAAGTGAGGACAGATGGAGGTGGAGGAGAAGGAGGAGAATGAAATAAAATGCTGTCCACCCAACTCCGGAATTTGTTGGGTTGTAAAGTAATTGAGCAAAAATTTGAGATGAAAAGTTGAAATTCCTAGTCCTGTCCTTTGGGAAGCAGCCTGCAAATCAACAGTCTTATTGCCCAAAGTCACTTCAAGGTCCTGGCCAACCCTTTAAGCTCCTAGAGCTGTTTCATAAATATGTGGACCTGCCCTAAAAATTTCTGGGGCTAGGGTGACTTGGGCAGGCTTAGGAAACACTTTTTCTAGGAGGTGGTGGAGGTTTCCATATTTTAGGGGACTCCTGGGGAAAGAGCAGTCCATTCAATGACTTTTTCTTTTCCTTTAGGAATCAAGAGATATGAACTTAGGGGAAGGAGAAGAGGGAAGAAGGGAGGTCCCTAGTCCTTTTTCCCAGAACTGCCTCAGACCATAGGTTGCAATGAAAAACTACACTGAACTTGGAGTCATAGTGATGGGGTTCAGTCCCTCAGAACCTTCTTGAACTCCCCTTGAATCTCCCCACTTTACCTGGCCTTTCACACTCAAATTTGTAACCAGGTCCCCCTGAATCTCCCTACTTAACCTGGCCTTTCATACTCAAATCTGTTGCCCCATCTGCTTCCTACCCAAGCCCTCCATTGTCAGATACCCCCCAATTGCCTCCAGCTGTCTCCCACTGTTGATTACACCCCAGTATCAACCAGACCACCCCAAGATCTTCCCTCAGTCTTTTTGTGTATTTAAGTTCCATCTCACCTCCATGAAGGTGCTCAGATTCAATCCAGCTCCGACTTGTCTAGCTGAGACTGCGTCTGGCCCCCTTAGTGTTACAAGTGCTTAGGTTCCTTGAGAGTCAAGCCAGTTTGGCAAATCTTTAATAAACTTTGTTTTTCTTTGAATTTAAGAAGGCTTGTGTCGAATTCATTCGAGCAGGACCCAGACAATTAGTACAGCTGGATGATGTAAAGTTCGGGAGGCACCTATCACTTTTCGTATCTATGCAGGTGATGCAGGTCAAAGGACCAAGGGAGACTTTTACAAGCCCTCTCTTAATAGGGGTATTAGGTTCAGTGATCGTGGAACTTCTACAGGAATATTTCCCCAAGAAGAAGCAAGGTGTTGAGATGGAAAGAGTAGCCCACAGAGGGGTGGCCAACATAAAAGGGGTGGCATAGACCTCTGAGGAAGTCGTATTGGGGAGGGGAGCTTTTGAAAAAACAGCCCGTGGCAGGAGGTGAGTGCTGCCCAGTGGGTGGGAGTGACATACCCAACAATCTTCAACTCCTCCCCTGCCTAATGAGTTTCCCAGTTTGTCCGTGGAGTTATCCTCTCACTTCAGAGGCTCACAGGTATATTCCCGAGTTTCTGGGGGGAAACCAAGAGGTAACACTGGTTTAATCCTAGAATTATGAGTCCAGCTGGGGTGGCCCTCTAGTTTCACTGCTGTTGGAGTGGTGAGTATAACTTGGTAGGGTCCTTTCCAGTTGACATCTAACTGTTCTCCCTTTTGAGTTTTCCCTTACCAGGAACCATATGTTGAGGTCTGAGGGGTGCTGGGGAAATACCCACATGCCAGGTCCTGCTCGAACAAATTCAGCACAAGCCATCTTCAAGCCAAAGAAAAACAAAGTTTATTAAAGATTTGCCCTACTGGGTTGACTCTTAAGGAGCCTAAATATTTGGAACGCTTGTATTTACAAGCAGGCCAGATGCAGTCTCAACTAGACAAGTTGGAGCTGAATTGAATCTGAGCAAGGCGAGATGGAACTTAAAAATACAGAAAAAGACTGAGGGAAGATCTTGGGGTGGTCTTGATGATGCTGGGGTGTAATCAATGGTGGGAGACAGCTGGAGGCCACTGGGGGTATGAGACAATGGAGGGCTTGGGTAGGATGCAGATAGGGCAACAGATTTGAGTATGAAAGGCCAGGTTAAGTGGGGAGATTCAAGGGGAGTTGAAGGAGGTTCTGAGAGACTGAACCCCATCATTAGGAGGTAAGTTCAAATCCTAATTTTGCCACTTACTAGACCTAAGATAAATCACTTAACTGCTTTCTGTCTCAGTTTCCTCATTTCTAAAGTAGAGGAGTTGGGATCCCTTCTTGGGAGAGAATATGACTACCATCTATCCATATCTGGCTGGCCAGAAGATAGATAGATAGATGGATAGATGATAGGTAGATAGATAGATAGAGGTGAGAATAAAATCAAGAACTCAGCCTATGCACTGAGTATAAAAGCTGGAGGATAAAGTGGGATTGGAGACTTGAAAAGAGAGGACAAAGTCTGAAATAGTTACTGGGGTAGGGGGGAAGGGCAGGGTGAAATTTGACTTTAGGATTGTAGGAGAAATTAATATAGTAGCAGTAAGATACAGTTAAGGTTTGACAGTGTGGAACTGCCTGATTCTATACAGTTCTGTGTCTTCCTCTGGCAGTGCTTGGCCACCTGGGAACAAGAGAGGAAAAAGCAGATCTGATATGATCCTGGGTTCGAGTGTATACATGAATTTACCTGAAGGTCAAGTGGTGAGAGAACCGAAGGTGAGAAAGAATGTAGCATTGCCATAGCTGCCCCAGAGAAATAAGAGCAGGGAAAGAGTCCAGTAAGGCCAGGTAAAGCAAAGAGCTAAGGGTCTGGATAAAATTAAAGGGAACAAGTACTTGAGAATAAGAATGGTGACTTGTGAAGAATTCGTGGTCAGAGTTGGGAGAGCTGAATTAAGAAAGAAGAAGGGCCCAGAGTATGACTAGGATGGTACGTGACTGATGTGGAAATGTGACAAAGGTCAACAGAATGAGGAACCTTGGGTAGATCCCTTAGCTTCTCAGGCCCTCAGTTTCCTTATATGTAAAACAGAAGCAGTGGGCAGGCTAGAGAACCTCCAAGATCCCTTCTAGATCTAAATCTATGATCCTATGATACCAAACTGTACCAAAAGACTGGTACATGGGCAGGGCGTGACATCATGTCAATGGATGAAAATTCCCCTCACAGATGAGGATGAGGAGTCAGATTCCAGGAGTCACAATAATGTGCAGAGAAGTTGTTCAACATCATGACAGAGCAAGCATGATGTCTTGACTGGCTTGTGAGTTGGATTTCAGTGAGGCAGAGCTACACAAAGTCATCAGCCTTCATCTTTCCTCCACTCATTGGAGTCCATTGGTAAGACCAAGGTCAAGATAACTAGAAATGCCCAGGATGCAGTGGGTAACCTTGGCCTTTCTAAATCAAGGCCTTTCCCAGGTCTCAATTTGTCGGAGGTCACACCTGTTCTATGACTGAGGGCTAAGTAGGAATTGAGACAAAAAATGGCTTCAGTTTACCATAAAACATATCAGTCTGCAAGGCTAGATCCTCAGAGTTTCTGATCAAAATAGAAAAGAAATGCTACTTACACTCATTCTAAGCCATCAATACCTAAATAATATGCCTCAGAGACCTGGGGTGGACCTATTACTGGTCATTCAATCACTGGTCATTTAAAGGTGTGGTTAAGTAGTTCCATTTAAAACACAATGGGCTTTTTTCAAAGATTGTCTCAGCTTTGGGGAGAAAAAGAGAGAAGGGAGAAGAAACCTTGTGAGACCGAGCTGCGCAGTCATCAGCCTCTCTCTCTTTCCTCCAGAGTCATCAGAGTCCAGTGGTAAGACCAAGGTCAAGATGACTGTCAGTGGAGTTTTGAAATGTTTTGAGCATCCTGGCCTCCCAGCATCTCGATGAGACCCCACATGGCCTCACTCTCCATCCCCCACCTTGTGGGGCTTAAGGGCTGTCTCTTCTCTGCTTCCATCTGCTCAAGCCCCCACTGATTGTGTTTCCCCTTCCTTACTCCCCCTTCCCTTACATGCTGGTGATCATCAGCCCAACTAACTACTTAGTAGCAAATAACTTTTACAAAGTTTTATTTACATTAATGATATTGATGAGGTTTAGGGGTGATTGGGAACCCCAAAATATTGACGGTCCAGGTCGTGCTCTAATGAATTCGACTCAAGCCTTCTTAAAGCCAAAGAAAACAAAGTTTATTAAGGATTCGCCAAATTGGGTTGCCTCTTAAGGAGCCTAAGCATTTGTGACACTTTTATTCACAAGCGGGCCAGACACAATCCCAGCTAGACAGAGTCTGAGCCGGATTGCATCTGAGCACCTTCATGGAGGCAAGGTGGGACTTAAATACAGAAAAGAGTATAGGAGGGATCTGGGGGGGGTGGTCTGGTAGTCCAGGGTGATGGGAGGAGGGATTTAGGAAGGGTCCTGAGGAGAAGTCCAAGGAAGGTCAAAGGCTGGAAACAGCTGGAGGCTATCAGGAGATATCAGGCTAGGGAGGGTTTGGGTGGGAAGCAGGTGGGGCAATCCAGAGATCTTGATAGGGACAGTATGGGTATGGGGTTAATGGGATCAAGGGTGGGGAGTGCAACAGAGACCTGAAATGATAATGAAAAGCCCATGGGCTTCCTGAGACTGCCGGAACAAATGGGAAGATTAGATTTGAGAAGAGAAAGGCCAGATTAAGTGGGAAGATTCAAGGGGAGCTCAAGGAGGCTCCCAGAGTCTGAACCTCATCAATATAACAAAAAAACTACCCAAATTTTTCATTCCAACACCTCAGGGACATAGTCTCCCCTATGCCACAGTAAGTCTCTGGGGAGGATGAATTCAAACTTAGCTCAGTTCCTATAAAGTCTTATTTTCCTGTCCAGATGCACATGACTCCTTATTTTGAGTCATTATGATGGGGTTCAGACTCTGTGAACCTCCCTGAACTCCCCTTGAATCCCCCTACCTGGCCTTTCATAGTCAAATCTGCAGACTGGTTCCCCCTGAATCTTGCCACTTAACCTGGCCTTTCATACTCAGATTTGTAGCCAGGTCCTCCTGAATCTTTCATATTTAAATCTGTTGCCTTTGGCCTAGCCTAGCCTTCCATAATCTGTTATCCCTGGATTGCCCCACCTGCTTCCCACCTAAACCCTCCCTAGCCTGATATCTCCTGATGACCTCCAGCTGTTTTCAACCCTTGACCAGTCACCCCTCCTTGGACTTCTCTTCAAGACCGTCCCTAAACCCTTCCTCCCATCACCCTAGACTACCAGACCACCCCCAGATTCCTCCTACAGTTTTTTCTGTATTTAAGTTCCATCTTGCCTCCATAAAGGGGCTCAGATTCAATCCAGCTCAGACTGTGTCTAGCTGAGGTTCTATCTGGCCCACTTGTGAATATAAGCCTTACAAATGCTTAGGCTCTTTAAGAGTCAACCCCAAGTGGCGAATCTTTAATAAACTTTGTCTTTCTTTGGCTTTAAGAAAGCTTGAGTTGAATTCATTAGAGCAGGACCCAGCATGTCAGTATTTTGGAGTCCCCCAGCACCCTGAACCTCAACAATTATATTTGAGTATTTCAGCTACTATCACTGACTAAACCTACAAGTAAATGTTAGAAGTGAAATCGACAGGGTACGAGCCCAAGTCTAGACCTTTGTCTCTTAGCCCAGGGGAGTTTTGGTCCTATTTGTCTGAAGGGCCCCTTGGATTCCCCTTATTTGATCTGGCATTCTCTTGAGGTCCATATGTCCTAGCCTGTGATCCTATCTGAATCCCATTCTGCAGGCTACTGGCCACTCCCATCAAGATCCTCGTTGGATTTGATCTACATTCCAGACTGACCTCCCCTATCAAGACCATCCCTGGAACACGCCCCGCCTCACCCAACTTGGGGACACTTGAATTCTTCCCTCAGTCTTTTCTGTATTTAAGTTCCATTTTGCCTCCATGAAGGCACTCAGATTCAATCCAGCTCAGACTCTGTCTAGCTGAGATTCTATCTGGCCCGCTTGTTAATAAAAGCGTTACAAATGCTTAGGTTCCTTAAGAGTCAATATGGAGAATCTTTAATAAACTTTTATTTTGACTGAAAGAAGGCTTGAGTCAAATTCATTTGAGCAGGACCCCAGGCATGTTGGTATTTTGGAGTCCCCAGCACCCTGAACCTCAACAGGATTTGAATTGATTCCTGACTGCAAGTTTAGCACTTCAATCAGCCTGAGAGACTTAATGAAATAATAATGAATTATTATATGGTTGAATATAATGACAAAAATTCATAGTGGAAAAGCATAAAATCAAGAAAAGCAGCAATGCTTTGGGAAGAAAAAAAAGATTATGTAAAAGTATATGGGTGGAACTGTACAAGCAAGAAACCAGCAAAATAAGACACCGGCCCTGTGCCTGGTATAACTAAGAATGAAAATTACTGAGGAAGTAATTAGAATTAATTAGTAATTAATTAATTAGAAGTAATTAGAAGATAGTTTGCCAGAAATCAGATGTAGATCAATACTTTACAAAATATAACACAAAGAGCTCCAAATAGATACTAAAAAAGATGACAAGAAGAGATACATTTCACAGACTTGGCTAAAGAGAGAATTCTTTTTTTTCCCACTTAATACTATTTTATTTTTTCCAATTACATGCAAAGATAGTTTTCAACATTCACGTTTACAAGATTCTGAGTTCCAAAATTTTTTCTCCCTCCCTCCACTCCCCCCTCCACAAACAGCACCCTAGAGGGAGAATTCTTAACAAAACAAAGGATGGAGGAGATCATGAAAGACAAAAGAGGTCATTTCTATTATATAAAATTAAAAAGCCTTTTCGCAAATAGAATCAATTAAGAAAGAGTGGAAAGAGAAACTGAAGATTGGGAATATTATTGGCATCAAATATTACCAATAAATGTCATGGTCAAGATATGTAGAGAACTGATATAAATTTGTCAAACCAAGAATTATTCCCCAGTAGATATAGTCAAAGGATATAAATGACAAAAAGGATGACAAATTGTAAATGTACAGAAATCAGCTACATTGGACTGTTCATAGAGGAAGAGACTATGGGCTGATCTTTTGAGGCAGGCACCCAAATTTTTGAGGCACAGACAAAAAGTTGCCTGTTGCTAAAATGATTGGCAGAAACTACTTTGGTGGTTCAGTGGAGATTTGTCTCTGAAACTAATGATGAGTACTGTGGGAATCATTAGGCTATACTAGTCTTGTGATTTAAACAGTTTGACTCAATATGGTCTAGGATATCAATTCTATCCTGGCAATGGCCAGAGTTTCAAAAGGCACAGTGAAAGATAGGGGAGAAAAGGCAGCATGGTCTCAATAGCTCTTTAAAACTACCAGCCAGGGTGATAAAGAAATAGAATTCGAAACAATCTGGAAAAGTCTAATATTTGCAAATATTAAGGAGGAACTAAAGACAGCAATGGAGGTTATAAAGGACAGTGAGGCAAATGATCAGTGATGCCAAAGATACACTGCTATCACATATTCAATCATAACTTCAGCAGGAATAGTACAATCTAAAACATCACCCTAATTCAGGTTTTCTTTACTTCTCACCTGGAATATTGCAAAACCTTCCTAACTGGTCTCCCTGCTTCAAGTATGTCTCCAGTCCATTCCATCTGCCACACTTCTGCTAAAGAGATTTTCCTTAAGCTCAGATCAGACTATATCACTCTTCTATCATTAAAATTCAGTAGCTCTCCATTGCCTATAGGATCAAATATAAATTCTTCTGTTTGGTTTTTAAAGCCCTCTGCAACTTGGCACCAACCCATTTTTCCAGTTTCATTATATATTACTTCCATTTCCCTACTCTATGGTCCAGCTAAAAACTGACTTTTTCTTTTTCTCCCACAGCTTCTTCTGCCATGCCCATAGATGGAGGACTGACCTTGGATTCAGGAAGAAAGGCTGCAGTTTTGAGTCCTACCACATATATTGTGTATAGAGACCAAGTCCTGTGCCACTTAACTCTTTCACCTCAGGAATCTCTTCCCTACCTCCTGTAACCCCCTATCCCTGGTTGGTGAGTCCCTAACATGGCCATCCTCTTTAAAGTGGCCTCCATTTATACCTCCATTCTTGTCTCTAACATCGCCCTCCTCTACCCACCCCTCACCACCAACCCCAATCTTGCACTGCTGTCCTTCTCAGAAACCATAATCAAATCACTATTGCCATTGCCACTAGAAAGGCATCCCTTTACCACCAGTGTGACATCCCAAACTAAAATATCCATGCCTGGCTACCCTACATGTATTACTTCCTTCTATTAAAATATAAATTCCTGGTGGGTGGGTACTTACTCACTTTTTTCTTTGTATCTCAGCCTTTAAAGCACAGTGCTTGGTAAAAAGAAAGTATTTAATAAATGTGTTTTCATTCATTCTAAGACTGTAAGTCACAAATAATTTGCCAGATCTTCATTGGGTTAGAAAATTTCTAAACCAAGTCAAGGCAACAAACATTCATGAAGCAATTACTATGGGCCAGGCACTGTGCTACAGCCTGTGAATGCAAATACAAACAGAAAGACAGTGCCTGTCTTCAAGAAGGTTTTATTCTAATGAGGGAAGATACCACATAAAAGGAAACTAAAAAAGCTAGGAGTGAGAAAGGGTGGTGAGAGGGGAAGTTACCCTCCTGGGGCATGGCAGAGAAAGTCCAGAGAGTACAGAGTGAAGCCTTAAGAAGTTATGAAAACATGGTTGACCTAGGCATCCTCCTGAAAGGGGAGGTTCTGGAAGGAATCAGCCAATCAGTGGGAGAGGATGTGCGATAGTAAGTATTTCCTGTGGGTGAAGACTGTGGGTAGAGTAAACTTGCAGGGTGAAAAGGGGTTTTTTTTAAATGGTAGAGAAAGACTGGACAGTCAGGAGTATAGCCTAGGGCTTCCTGAACTAAGGAAATCAGAAGTGTGAACTATGTGGCAACAACCATAACAATCCACTTAGACTGTGAAATGGACGGACCGAGAAAAAGCACAGGCAAGAGTCAATTGGGAATTTTGTGAGCCGGGCCAGCGGCTGTCTCATGGAAAAATCCAGAGGAGGCAGCCCTGAACAAAGGTGTGTGTGCCTTTTAAGCATCTTGGCACTTCCCGGTACAGCCTTGCGGTTTTAACAGCAAACATATCTCACAGAACAGTTTTGACAGGGGCCCAAGTTGCTGGTAGGCAAGGGGGCACAACAGAGAGTGGCTGCTAGGCAAAGGGGGGGCGGCCCAACCCTTCCTAGAAACTCAACAGACATTTCTCAACCCAGGGGCTTCAGGGGCGGGGGGAGAATAACATCCACTTCAACTGATAGTTTCAGCCATTCAGAACACAGCTCCCTTTGTCTACCTCAGGATAAAACTGAAGTCGTGGATAGAGCATGGGACCTGGGGTCAGCAACACCCAAGTTCATATTCAGCCTGAGACTCTTACTAGTAATCCTGGGCAAGTCACTTGATTTCTGCCTGTATCAGCTTCTGCATCCATTAATAATATAATAAAAATAATATAATTATTGATATGATAATAATATCAACTGTCTCCCAGGGTTGTTGTGGGACCAAATGAGACAATATTTGTAAAGTGCTTTGAAAACCTTAAAGTGCTATATAAATGCTACCTATTGTTATTATAAAACTGCCCAGTCCCTCAGATCCACAAGTCATCTAATGTTTAGGATAGGGCTATTTAGGTGTGCAGCTTAATTTTCTTAGAACCAAACAAAGACAAGGGCTACAGAGAGATATGTGAAAAAATGTGTGTCTCCTCATATCCTTTATGTGTGAATAGGTTTGTCCATATGGTTTGCACATTTTCCAATAAACCTTGTAGTGAGAATAGCTTAAGGTGGATGAGGCATTTCTGTTCTTTGAAATGCCAAACTTAAGTCAATAATTTGCATCAAAAACAGGATTAACAATATTGGCCCCCAAAAAAGTTTTTTTTTAAGTCCCTAAATAACTGAAAAAACTATTATAAAATCCATACCCTTGACTCCATTGGAGAAATACTCAAGGCCTCATTCAGAATCCATTGTTTCTTACTTTGTGTAAATTTCTAACTAGGTCCATTGAAGGACCTTCAAAATCATCTAATATTACTTTAACAAAAGGAGACCATTGAATCCTAAAATCATGAAGCGACTTGTTTAGGGTCACACGGGTTGTAAGTAGTATAAGAGTTGTCTCAAAGTCCATTGGTATGAAACTGTCTCCTTATTGCTAGAGATGAATACCCTGCCCTATATGAAGGGCAAGGAAGAGTTGGCAAAAGCAAGAGAGCTCTGGCATTTTTCAGTCTTCTTCAGGACTGAAGTTTAGCATCAAATTCAAATGCTTTGGATGCTTTATATTTAGTATCTCATTTGATTCTCATAACTCTATGAGGTAGGTGCTACCATTGTTTGCATTTTACAGATGAAGAAACTAAGGCTGAGAAGGGTTACGTGACTTGCCCAGAAGCACTCATCTGGTAAATGTCTGAGGAGAGATTCAAACTTAGGTCTTGCTGATTCCAAATCTACTCACCACTATATTCACTCTGTCAACTACGAAGGATAACACACCTTTTGAACCACCTACAAACATTCCTTGAGCTGTTGGCACTCTCAACACAAGAGCTGCATTCATTGACCAGCAAGTTAATCCACAACCACAGCCATAACGGTGTTGACATTTTCTCTATAAATGAGGCCCCGGAAAAACCTGAAGGGAAAGATAGTTTATAGATTTTCTTAGAGGAGACAAAGAGTTGATGGGATTAAGTTCATTGTGTGGCCATGGACAAGAAGTAACATCATTTTATTAGACACTTGGTTATCTTGCCCTGTAGAGCTCAGATGAGAATACACAAGGGGACCCTTTACAGGTCATAAAGATCATTATAATTTATACACCAACTTTTGTTACAGAGAGTGGAGTAGAGAAATCCTGTTAAGAATTTGAGATCCTGCTCTTCCCCAAAACCAACTTAACCTCTGCCTTGATATTCAGTGACTTCAATACAAATGTAGACCCACGGGAGGTTGACTCTCCCAGTAAAATGTATCATATGTCTTCTACAGATATATAGGTAAACATATACCTATATACATATGTATACATATGAAAGTATGATTCAGGATTAAGAAATAGATGCCAAAGGCTTGTAGATTACTCAGAAGTCACACCCTTTTCATCATTAATTTTTTTTCAAGAAAGGAGTCAGGACCCAGAACATTCTTGAAGTGGCAAACGCTGAACAACCTTATCAAAAATTTAATCTCATATTTCATAACTCATCTTCACAGAAAGGAAGGACTTGTTACACAGGGAAGATATTTCATAATCAGTGAGATCATTGGACTGTTTATATAGAAAGTCAAAATTTATATCCAATTATTAAAAGGTGAGAGCAACTGTGGTAAGAAATCATAGCCATTCTAACCTGACTAATTTAAATAAGCTTTTTACTCTGAAAAATAGAAAATAACTGAAACCAAAGATGTTGATTCTGATTATATTAATTTCTTAGAGAAGTTTAAAGGATGAGAAATAATGACAACAGCAAAGGTAAGAAGCCATTTCAGAAAACAAATACTTGATCTCCTTGTCAATCATGGTGGCTGTGGCTATTCAGTCATCTCTTACTCTCTGTGACCCCATTTGAAGTTTTCTTAGCAAAGATATTGGAGCAATTTGCCATTTCCTTCTTCAGCTCATTTTACAGATGAGGAAACTGAGGCAAAAAAAATCAAGTGATTTGCCCAAGGTCACACAGCTAGTAAGTATCTGAGGCCAAATTTGAACTGACAAAGATGAATCTTCCTGGCTAGAGGCTAGGAGCTCTATTCACTGAGCCACCTAGCTGCCCTAATCATAGTGGCAAAACCTCCCAAAATAACAGAGGTTTAGCGTTATAAGCTTATTTGTAAACAAAATGGCAGAAGATTATAAATAGGATCCTCTCACAAAATAGCAAAAAACATTAAGAGGAAAAACAAGTTTGAAGCTTGGCATGAGATCCAAGAAAATCAAAACCTCCTTGGGAACAGTTACAGATGAAACTAGAAGGACAAAGACTAGTTGTGAAATCTTAAAGTCTCTTAATGTTTCTATGGCAATCTGTTCCCATGATTGGACAGTGTGCCACATGTGCAAATACAAGTAACATGTGAGCCAACAAAGTCAGGAAGAGTGCCCAGATCTGGCCAAATGCATATGGAGGAAATCTGTGCGGAGCAGTGCAAAATTGTTAAGACCCTTGGGAATTAATTTTCAAGATTATCTCAAAGGGGCGGGGGTGGAATTCCAAAAGAATGAAAAGATCAGGGCCAGTTTTAGTAAAAAGGCATATGTGAAGACGTCAGCAACTATCAAACCGTATGCTGAGTTGTTTGCAACAAGGGTCACGGTTTCATTTTTATTATTTCTTGTGAGAATCATCTGTGCCCATCCAGGGTATATTTCATTCAGCTATACCAAGGGAACAGGCAGGTTTTCTCAGACAGTTCTCTAAATAGATTCTCTTCACGGACACACAGTGAATCAACAATGCAACATGGTAACCCCAAAAAGAGTTACTGTAATGTGAGTTACAAGAGATACAGAGCACAGTGCACATGAGAATAGTAGGTTCCAATATCAGTCTCAGTTCTACTACAATACTTAATTCTCACTGACCAATACTTAGTGATCATTATAGGTTAACACCCTCTTTTCAACTCTTGGTATTATAAAGTTGCTTAAAACAGAGAGACGTTAAGTAACTTACTCAGGGTCACACAGCTAGTATATGTCATAGTCAGAACTTGAGCCCAGGTCTTCCTGGTTCTGAGGGAAGCTCTCTACTACTCCCTTAGAAGCATGCTAAGAATATAACCCTTACCATGAATTAAGCTGAGAAGAAGGAAGACTAGTCCTTTCAGTGTCTCTGATCCTGAATTTTAGAAGTAATGTAGTGAGAGGCAGCAGATTGTAGGGAATAGAAAACTAATTTCTAAATGAAGACCCAAGTTCAAGTCTTGCCTCTTACCAGCTGTGAGACCCTGGGCAAGTTCCTAAACCTCTCACTGTTCTAAGTAGCTCTTCTAAGAACATAAATTGAAGAGAAGGTACCAACCCGCTCCATGCTCAAGAGTACCTGATACCTACAAAATGATAGTTCCATTCTTTTACCCTATTCCTATCTGTGGTATAGGACAAAGAGCATCGGACTGGGAGTCAAGAGGACCTAAATTCTAGTATTGGCTTTGCCTCTGTAGTGGAGTGCCCTCAGAGAAGTCATTTCATCCCTTCCTTCCACTTGGGAATGGTTGTTTCCATGGCTAAAATACCAGGAAGTAAACCCTTGGATCAGAAGCTAATTATAGACATCAGATAAAGAAATTGGCCTGTCATTTTTTGAAATTATGAGACCTTTACACTGAAGGAGTATTTACTCTGTAAAGAAAAAGGTAGTGTTACTTTTTTATTACCATTCATTTACTATTTTTATTACTTATTTATTGTTTTTATTACTCTTTTATTATATTACTATTACTTTTGAACTAATGGTTAATATAATAAAAACTCTTATCTAGCCAGGCCAGATTTGTATGTATATAGTAGATGAATATATTATAGAGAGAAATATAGGAATATACATTGTAGGATGCCAGAAAATGCTTGTGGACAAGGAAATGGCAAAAAACTCCAGTATCTTCGCCAAGGAAACCCCAAATGGGGTCATGATGAGTCAGACATGACCAAAAAAATGACTACGTAACAATAGCAAATGCTTTACAATATACTTGGGTTTGTTCAGGCTGGTCTTGATCACTTGGCTTACAGGGAGTTAGTTTTCTAACTCCAACCTGATCTGCCTTTCCGTGTCCCATCCACTAGTTTGGACCCCCAACCTCACCCCCACCCCCAGTTTCCTACATTTAGAGATGGCAGTTTCTTGATCTCTAGATTTCTAAATCAGGTTAGATGGCTGTGCTCATTTCCACTTATATTCCCACCAGCCCTAGAACCTCAGAAAAAAAAAAGTTATAAAAATGGGAAAGGGTCCCACATGTACAAAAATATTTATAGCAGCACTCTATGTAGTTGCCAAAAACTGGAAGTCAAGGGGATGTCCATCAATTGGGGAATGGCTGAATAAATTATGGTATATGAATGTAATGGAGTACTATTGTGCCATAAGAAATGATGAACAAGAAGACTTCAGAGAGGCCTGGAAGGACTTATATGACCTGATGCTGAGTGAAAGGAGCAGAACCAGGAGAACTTTATGCACAGCAACAACCACAGTGTGTGAGAGTTTTTTCTGGTAGACTTAGATTTTTGTAATAACACAAGAACTTCTTACCAAAAAAAAAAAAAAAATCCCAATGGAGGATCTCAAGGCAAAATGCCTGCCACACTCAGAGAGAGAAATATGGAAGTCACTCACATATTGTAGCAGATCATGTTTGTGTATGTGCATGTGTTTGTGTATCATGTTCTGATTTGTTATACGATTTCTTTCATTTATCTTAGTCTGACTACATAGCATGACTATAGTGAAAATATACTCAATAGGAAAGTATATGTAGAATCTATACAGAATTGTATGCAGTCGTGGGGAGGGAGGGGGGGAGTGGGGAGTAGGTGGGGGGCATAAAATCACAATTGTATGGCAGTGATTGTTAAACATTATAAAATAAAAAAAAAAGAGAAGAGAAAAAAAAAAGAAAAAAAAAAAAAAAGAAAAAAAAGTTATTCTAGGTCTTCTGAACCCCTTCATTCTCCTCTGCAGGAATACAGAAATCAAGTTCATCTTATGTTCACTTACTCCGGAATCCTTCCTTTCTTCTGACACTAAAACAAACAAACAGAAAACAAATCCCTGTGTTCTCCAGGACCTTTGTTTACTATCTGAATCTCACGTAGAAGACTTCTTGCCTTTCATTGTCTCCTTCCAGATTTCAGCACTCTGTTAATGTTTTCAGGGTCAGTCAGGCAAGAAACTCCTCTGGGGAGTGTTTCAGAGTTGTTTTTCCCAAAGATCCAAGTTCAACAGCCTTTAATTTCTCAGATGCTGATGGGTGAAGACCAAAGGTCACAGCTCTAGGATCTTTCAGATTGTCTTCCAGTTTTGGTCATTTGAATCTGCTAATTAAATTCTCTGTCTGGGTCGATTGTCGATTTACAGAATCATGGAACCTCAGATTTGTAAGGGCCCTCAGCAGTCATCCAACCCAGTCTGTAATCAAATAAAAATCCTTTCCATGGTATCTGTGGAAATTAAGCATGTGCTTAAAGGCCTCCTTCGTGATTAGCAAGGTACTCCATCCCTGGTAGCCCATTCCACTCATGGACAGCTCTAATTATTAGCAAGTATTTCCTTACAACAAGTCAAAATCTGCCTCCCTGAAACTTCCGCTCACTACTCCTTGCTATGCCCGCTATAATCAAGCAGAATCACTAGAATCCTCCTTCCACGTGACTGATATTTAAGGTTAGCTTAGAGCTTCTTCTTTCTCCATTCATCAGCAAAATTTTATTAAACACCTACTATGTGTTGTTTGTTGTCGTTTGTTGTATGTTGTCATTTTCAAAGAGGACCATGACCTCAGAGAAATGATGGGTACTGGGAAAAGATACAAAATTTAGATAAAGGAATCCACTCATCAGGTAAGGTGATAGGACTATGAACACAAGAGGTATAATACACAACTCTAATCTGAGTCCAAAACCTAATGATAAGAAATTCTCTCCTCATTGATGGAGATGGTTAGCTCCTCTCATGTTAGTGTCTTCCCAGAGTCTTATTCTCGCTTCAGTAATTTTAAATGGGGTTAATATCATCCACCCTCTCTCCTGAAGCTGGAAGCCAGAAGTACCCCAAGCTACTGCAGAGCCCCAAGAGACTCAGAGACTCTTCTCTCTCTTCTCTCCAACTCCACCCCACCCTTCCCCACCAATGAGGAAGAAAGTCCTGTGCCAGTAAGCTTTGGAACTCAATTATTCAAAGTTGTCATAGAATTTTTTTAAAGTGCTATATTACAGTTCTAGATGAGGAAGGACCTGATCTAAACTAAAGTCATCCAGTCCAATCCCTTCATTTTACAGATGAGGAAACTGAGGTCCAAGGAGTTCAAGTGATTTGCACAGGATTACTCAGTAAGTGCAAAGGGTAGTGTGTGTGTGTGTGTGTGTGTGTGTGTGTGTGTGTGTGCACGCGCGCGCGCAAGATATGGTGTGGGTTATCTAAATATACAGACAGCTTCTGTGTGGTTTGGATAAATGTGATTTGAGGTTTAATTCACTTCTGCGGAGAGGAGGGAAGCCAGGTGCCTTATCTATACCACCAGAGTGCTAACTGGGGATGGGGAGGAGAGGATTAGGGAAGGTGAAAAAGAAGCAGGAAAGCCCCCAGCTTCTGAGTTAGGCACTCTTTCCTTTAATATCTGAGAAATAAAACGGCCTAGAGTAATATCTGTCTGCCACTCTTTAAATATCTCTGGTCCTAAGGTATGGGCCTGGGTTCAGGAGTAAATTTATTTCCCAAGCCACTCTTAAGGGAAAGAGTAACCTTTAACTTATTTATACTTGCCAGCTTAGCTCCTTTCCATCAAATGCTAGTTAGATAAGACCATCATAAATAATGAATTTGCAGAGTAAACTCATTTATACAAGAAAACAGTGAACAGAAATCAGAAAAGTTATATGGATTTGAATAGATTAAAAAATACATAAGTATTCTTCATCTAGGGGTGAAATGAGATCTCAGCTCAAGCCAGAAGACAAATAACTATCCCAAAGGTCATCCATTCTAGAAGTCTCTAGAGTCTCAAGCAGATACAGACCTGATGGTGCCGACTTCCACACCTGTCATTCCAAAGTCTTTCTCTTTTTCCTCCCTGTCACAAGCAATCTCTGTTTGTGTATCTCCCCCACCCTAAATCCAGGAATCTCTAGAACCAATTACTAATTCCCTTACGCAGGTATGTAGAGTTGTGCTTAGCATTCTCTTAAACAATCAGGTATCGTGTCCCCTGCTACATATACAAGAGCATGAGAAACATCACAGACTTGGGAGGAAGCTGGGTTACGTAAACGATCAAAGGATGAATTTGAGCCCAAGTCTTCTGACTTCAGAGTCAGTCCTCCTTCTACTGTACCAGAACAAAAAAAATTTCATGAAGGTGATGGTGTCTGAATTAGACTTTAAAGGATGGATAGTCAACAATCAGCAAACATGCATTAAGCACCTACTACGTGTTCATGATAAAAAGACAAATGTAAAACGTTTCTGGCTCTGAAGGAGTTTATATTCTGTGTGGGAAGACAATATGTATATAGGGAAACTGAAGAGGAGTATCCCATACTCCAGCACCAAATGATGTAACTAACAGATGTTCCATGCCCTGATACTTTTAGTAAGAATGTCTCTTTAAGTTACACAATAAGGTGTAAAATCAGTGAGCACCTCTGTCGTGAATCAGTAAATCAAATGGATAAACTAAGTATGAACAACCTAGTTATTCAATTTGGGAAGAAGTGAAGTGCTTGGACACATTAGATAACTAAATGTGTTGAATTAGATACATTCTTGTGACTATATAAAAGCAGGAGATCTTAGATGGAACATTCATTTTTTAAAATTCAATTTTATTTTATTTTCAGTTCCAAATTCTGTCCCTCCTATTTCTCCCTCCCACCCACTCCCATTAAGAAAGCAAGAAAAACAGAACTCATTATAAATGTGTTATAGTTAAGCAAAACTTACTGGGCTTTTTGGACAAATTGCTTTCCAGAATGGCTGGACCAGATCACAGCTCCACCAACAATGCATTAAAGTATCAATTTTCCCATAGCCTTTCTCAGTTGCAGAATTCAAGCAACCGCTTTGGGAGTTAAGTTTTGGGCTTTTTGGAGGAGCCAGATTCATGAACCTGAAATAAGAAGGCATTGAATTGGTGTCTCTAAACCCTATTGATTATATCATCAAAGAGACCAAACTACTCACAAACAATCTATCCAACTAGAAGCTGAGAAAGGACAAAGTAGAGACATGGAGGAAAAGTAGCGTTAGGAAATGTGACCTCTTAAGGATAGAGAGAAGTGCATCTTTTGATCCTGACATTCAGAGTCAATCAGAGAGCTATCCACCCCTCAGGTGAGTTTCATGAAAACTTCAAGGTTAAAAGGATTTTTATTCAAACAGGATGTTACCACTTTGCCATTTGTGTCCTAGGCCCTCTCCCCTGAGCTCTGTGTGTACCTGTGGAAGACTGAATCACACAGACTTTTTTTTTTTTTTTTGATGCAATCTGTGTTACGATGAGTTGCCTAGGATCACACAGCTAGGAAATGTCTGAGATCAGATTTGAACTCAGGTTCTCCTGACTCCCGAGTCAGTGTTCTATCCACTGTGCCACCTAGCTACCCTGAATCACAGACTTTTTGGAGAAAATGTTTTGTACCAGCTTTTCTTACTACCATATCTTAGGAAATGTTCCTAATTAAAAGCTGATTAACTATGGACTGTGAATTTATACCAATTGAACAGTCGATGGGGAGCAAATTGGTAGGGGTTCATGTATGACAGTACTAGAAATCCTTTCTGACCTCAGGGCTGGCCTTAGAACCCCAAAGAGAGAGATAATCTAATCAGGCACCCTCTGAGGACCCAACCCACGAAAATGAGTGGAAGTGAGGAAATAGCCTGGGCATAGAGAGGGGCTTTGAAGGAAACCAAGGCAGAGGTGAGAGGTGAGACTACATTATACGCATAGAAACAGCCAGTAAAAAGGAAGGAAGACTAGGTGTAGAGTTAAAGGAACAGCCAGAAGGCCAATTTGGGTAAAAAAAGAGGAGTAATGTATATTGTGATAAAAATTATCTGAGGGGTCAATGGATTAGGTATTGCTGACAATCATATAATCCAGAGATGGTTATCTACAGTTTTATTTACAGAGTACAGGCTCATCTGAATTAAAAGTTAAACAGCTCCTAGCATCAGCTTTGGCCACCTTCTATATAGAATGGGAATACATAAACAGAATGCATTCAATGGAATTTTACAGAAAGGAGGAGGGAAAGATAAGGGTATACATTTCAAAAGGGGGACCATAAGGACTTTGCATCAGGAAGGTTAGGGGCAGCTAGGGGTATAGTGGTTAGAGCACCAGGTCTGGAGTCAGGAAGACTCACCTTCCTGAGTTAAAATCCTGCCTCAGATGTTAACTCACTGTGTGACCTTGGTCAAGTCACCTAACCCTGTTGGCCTCAGTTTCCTCATCTGTCAAATGAGCTAAAGGAGGAACTGGCAAACCACTCCAGTGTCTTTGTCAAGAAAACCCCCCCAAATGGGGTCACAAAGAGTCAGACAGGACAGAACAGCAACCAAATCAGGAAGGTCAGATCGGGAGTCTTGGTTTGTTTCGAAACTTTGATTATGCTTTTGGTATAACGGAAGCATCGCACAGAGCTCCCTTCTTATCACAGTGGTAGCCAGTTCTTTTTTCTCATCTTAGTCTTCCCCTTATCATGGCGTCAGCAAGAGCCAGAAATTCTCTTGCCATGATAATAAGGCTGGAAGCACAGTTTGAAGATAGGTCATGAAGGGCTTTGAATGCCAAAGGAGTTTGTCTTTGTTCCTGGAGATAATAAAGAACTTTTATAGTTATTGAGCAGGGGGATAACAGTCAGAGTGATGCTTCAGTCACTAACATGAAGAGAAATTGGGAAAGGTTTCTGAAAGAAGGTGAGATTTTAGGTGAGACCTAGAGGAATCCAGGGAGGCCCGGAGGCCTCGTGGGGAAGAACAGTATTGCAGGCATGGGGGATGGAATAGTGAGGAGGTCAGTGTCACTGCATCACAGGGGAACAAGGCAGGAAGGAGTTAAGTGATGAAGGGCTTGGAACATGAAACAGAGAATTCTATATTTGATCCTGAAGGTGAAAAGGAATATCCTTGGTGTTTATTAAGTAGGGAGATATCATGGTCAGAATGTGATTAGATTAGCAAGATGGGTACAATGGAATTTTCCAGAAAACAAGAAGGGAAGGGAAGAGTGTGTATGTGTGTGTGTGTGTGTGTGTGTGTGTGTGTGTATGTGTGTGAACGCAGACATATAAACACCATTAACAGGCCATTACAACAGACCAGTGCTGAGGCGAGGAGAGCCTGCACCAGGGTGCTGGCCATGTCAGAAGGGAGAACGGAGCACAAACTCAAGGTGTTGTGAAGTTAGAACAGACAGGACTTGGTAAGGAACTCTCTGTTCTAATCAAACTTGCCTGCTAACTGTTCCCAATACGGCATTCTCTCTCCCTTTTTTGTTTTGGTACGTGTGTGGAATGCACTATTTCCTCGTCTCTCCCCCTTAGAATTTCTAGCTTCCTTAAATAAGTTTAGGGAACCCTCCCCCCCCCCAGGAGGCCTTTCACACTCTGGTTGTTAGAGTCCTCTCTGTCTTGAAATGTTTTTTATTCATCTGTGTCCATGTTACACCCTCTCATCAGAAGGTAGGTTCTTTGAGTGCAGAGATCCATGACATCATAGATTTAAAGCTGAAAGGAACCTCAGAGGCCATCTAATCCAATCGCCTCATTTTACAGATGAGGTAAACAAGGTCTAGAGAGGTCACATGACCTACCTGAAGTCACACAGCAAACAGCAGTCAGGTCTCCTGACTCCAAAACCACCTTTCCATTTCACCTCACCTTTGTACTCCCATTTAGTAGAGTGCTTTTCATACATTAGGCCCTTAATAAAGAAATGCTTAGTATTAAACTTGTTGAACTTTCCCATAAAAACATTGTTTTCATGATACCTTATAAGTTAAGCCTGGGAGGCTAACCACCATTGAAAATTTTACTTCCATGAGGAAGGATATTCCAAGTTTGAAACAACTGACTTGTAAATTTTCTCTTACATATACCTATAAAGGGTCCAGATGAGGAACAGCCTGCATGTTATGAATCAGGAGAGAAATTGGAATAATAAGTAATTTAGTAATTACCTTCTTTGGGTTTTGGAGGGTTTTTTTCTCCCTTGTAAAGTTAATTAAATTTCTAATTTAGAGGGCTTGGGGGAATAAGAATTAAAAAATTAAAGAGTAAGTCAACCAACTAGGATCAAAATAGGTTGGAAATATAAAAACAAGACTTGTGAATTGTCTTGTCAAGTTAAATAATGAAGCAACATACCTGTTAAAGTCAAATGTAAGCCTTAATATAGTTTATACTTCCAACATTTCTTCAGGAAGCAAAGACCTAAATTTTCATTCTAAATGTGAAGAGTTGATAATTCACTATAGGGAAACTGGTGTACTGTGCAGGAATACAGGGTTAAGATGTGCTTTCAACTTCATACTCTAAAAGAAAGAATCCCACTGTACCCACAATTCCCCTGGGTAGCAATGGTAGATGTGACTGGTGGTTAACCAAGGAGTATTTTCCATTAGGAAATCCTGGAATCTTTCATTTCAGTCATAGTTCAGTAACTGCTTTATCATCTCATGAGTCTCCTCATTAATCCCCTCTGCCTCTGGAACTTAGCCAGCCCACAGAAATCGCCTCTTTTCTTTTTATTGTCACATATTTAATGACTCAATTTTTTTTGTAAATAGCATTTCATTTTTTCCAATTACATGTAAAGATAGTTTTCAACATTGATTTTTATAAGATTTTGAGTTCTAAATTTTTCTCCCTTCTTCCCTTCGCTCCCTCCTCCACAAGACAGCACGTAATCTAATATAGGTTATATATGTAATTGCCTCTTTTCTAAGACAGTACAGCAGCTTAGATGTGCCTTGGAGCCAGCATGAGTCACTAAATGATCTTGAAATCTAATTTGGTTAGCACTCTTATTGACCAAGGCTCTCTTGTCCATAGGAGATCTAAACTGGACTCTACTTTGTCCTGATGCTGGGAGAGTCAAAACTGAAATTCATTCTGTAAAGGCATGGCATTGAATGATCAACTTTCATGTTAAGAACTCTTATGGAGGGCTTAAGTACACCTTATTATATTTTCTCACTTCTTTTGACTTATAGCTCTCACCTAGGATACCTCAGAAAATATATCCATAGCAGTCTTCAATATGCAGAGACTGATTCCCCATTGGCAAACACACAGTTCATAATCTTACAAAATCTTACTAACAATCTTAGTTTATAAGAAGAATGAAAACAAAACTGAATCCCTTGAGTGAGAAAATATTTATAACAGCAGACTGGCTAGTACCCTATGTTTAACACATAACACATGGGAGGCATTGGAGTTTTTGGATTCCAGTCTCTAACAGTTTCACTCTTGAACTGGTCAGACAGGCAGACACCTTTGGAGGGATTAATAATCAGCTTTATTCTAGTCTAATCTTCTAAGAAGTGTTCCTGATAATGGAAGCACTAACTCCTACAGCATTCCCTAATTGTCTTCTTGAAGGGGTGGGTGAGAGGGGGAAAGCAACTACTTCTACCTCTAGATGAGGTCAGTTGAGACAAGCACAGCTTGTACACTCTCCTAAATCTGCTCAAGCCTCAATGGGGGCCAGTTGAGGGAGGTACGTGCATTCCCCTACGTATTACTTGTGGTTTCCCTACTCACTGACTAGTACCCACTTGCTTTATAGGGTAAAAGACAAAGAAAGCATCTTGCCACTATTAAGCTCACAGGTTAACTTTAGCAATATAGTCATTCTGCACAAGAGTAGCAAATATCAATTATGTCACACACACCCCCCATATCTCATAGAGCAGTGCAATAGGATTATCACTATGATTCAAAGAACTAGAATCCTTGGGGCTATTCTGGGAGTTATTATCTAACACCTGGAAGCTAGACATTCTCATGGCCATGGATCCTAGGAAACTGAACTCTAAAACAGATAAAAAATCCTCCTTGCATATACCCCATTACATCACTCCACACCCATGGCCATTACACATTCATTGATCCAAAAGATGTATGTAAATCTGTAAAGTGAGAGCTGCTCTGTGATCTGTATCAAATCCTTTAATGATTGGTTGAAAGAATAAACCATTCAATCAATTACAAATAATGGTATTTCAGAATGAGAAAGGACTTCAGAGTCATCAAATCCACTCTGAATCCAACCAAGGCTTCCGTCTACAACATTCCCAAAAAAACACTACAAAGAATGTAGTGAGTTCAAATGAGGATGAGGACTGGAATTTTTTTAAAAAGCCATTGAACTTGTCCATTAGAAAGTCATTGGTGACATTAAAAAAATAAATTCATGTAAATAGAATGGTAGAGATGGAAAGTAGAGTACAAGGAAATATGGAGAGAGTGGGTATAACCCAAAAAGTGCTTTCATGAAGGTCTTGCTAGAAATTTTGTGCACAATTTGAGACTAAAAGCTTGGGGATTTTGGACTTTTCATCTAGAAATCAATGACCCTGCTTGCTGTATGAAATTCAAAGCACAACTGTCTAACATTGGAAAAGACCTGGGATATCATTAATTTACAACCCCTCTCATTTTACAGATAAGGAAAGTGTCAAGGAGATCAAGTGATTTGCTCAAGGTCAAATATGTTTATTTAGTGAGAGCTTGAATTAGGACCCTGATCTCCTGACTGAAACTCAAATATTTTTTCCACTTATAACAAACTGCCTTTCTAAATTAGCTCTCTATTTCAGCATGAGAGCCAGCCAGCCTTTTAATTTCTGGAATCTGGATGGATTTGAGAAGTAAAATAGGTTTGGAAATGTGTAGCTCTGCCTAGGACAGGCCTCTACAACATATGACCCATGGGCCAATTTCAGGCAGCCTGCAAAAAATGTAGAGGACAAGAAAGAAAGTAAAGATGTAACGAGTGCTTTGTTCCTGCTCTGCTTATCCCACGTTCCACTAGTCACTATCGTGCCCTATTGTGGCAGGTGGGTTGCCACTGTGTACTCTCTTTGTCACATGACTTGCAATAACCAACCATCATCGGTCTCTCTCTAGTCTGAGAGGCACAGGAGTTGTCTCTTCTTGCTGCATTTTTTTTTATCATTATTGATGTTGAACAGGGACAAAGTGAGTGCAGCAAAGTAATTTTTTTAACATCAATATAATTTCATGATTAATAGAAGTCAAGTAATAAGTGTAATTCATTCATGTTAATTGAAATTTCCCCTTTTTTAATATGATTTGTTGGCAAAATAGTTTAATCATTAATTATACCTTTACTTGGAAAGTGAGACACTAAAACCTATCTGTGACCCAAAGAAGTTTAGCCTATTTTAATTTTGGCCCCTACCTAACGCCAAGTTGTGCAGGTTTGGTCTAGGACTAAATAGACAATAAATTCCACTTGACTGATTGAGAACAATATGCTGTCAAAATTCAGACCAATAACAAAAGGAGACCAAAAAAAGATGCAAAGATTTCAGCTGTGGAAATCCAGGAAATTCTATTTCATAAAGAAACCAGAAAAAAGATAGCACTAACTCAAGGTCAAATTTCAGAGTTGTAAGGGACATCAAAGATCATCTTGAGCATTGTTGAGGGCCAGGGTGGAGTGCCATTGACAAGATCAGGATAGACCTTTAGGGAAACTGTCCTTTGAGACTGTGCTCATTATCATCTGGAATGGCTCTCCATGCCCCTCCCCTCCACCATGTTGCTGTCTCAGTGAGACAAACAAGAGAATTACAGAAAACAAGGGATGTGTAAAATAGATGCCCTCTAGACTCACAGTCTTTAAGATAAGACTGATTAAATCACTAGGGCAGGAGACAATCAGAATGTCGTGTAGGTTTGCAGTTTCTGTCTATAAATACCCTGACCCTCAGATCAATAAACAGAGTTGGTCTATCTTCTTTCGCCTCCCGTGTCTTTCTTCACCACATCACCGAGCCATGTGGGGATGCAGGCTGTCCGCTACAAACCATTGATTCTCAGTCTGTGGTCCTTAGCTCCCTGAGGATCATAGAATTATTACAAGAGCCCTGCAAATTCTTAAACCCACCAAGCATTTTATTTTGTAGACTGGATAAATCTTTTGCATGTATTTGCTGCTACACCCCCTCAAAAAGACACAGATGCTACTGCGATGAACAAAGGACTCTGTTCAAAAGCATTTTTGAGTTCATAGTTGCTTCTTATTATTATGTATTTAACGAATCACCACATATGAATAGTATAGCTAGTATGTGGAGGTCTGCAAAATGTTTCAACTTTTAAAAAGGAGTCCTTACTATTAAAAAAAGTTCATTCCTTTCCTTTTCTTACTCTCTGGACTTTGCCATTATGTCTCAGCTGCCTTCTCAACCTGGAAGTTCCCTTTGGTCCTGTGGCCTTCTTACTCTGGAACATCCCTCCAGCTTTGTGGCCCCTCTCTCTCACCGGTGAGTTCCTCCCAGAATGCCCATGTTGAGAAAGGCACAGGCCAGCCATCCTTCATTTCTTTCTCAGCTTTGATTTTGACTCTCTGGACTTCATCACCATGCCCTGAGGGGAGCCTTTCCCTTCTCTTTCTCTTTTCCTTTCATGTTTTGTCTTCCCCTATTCGAATGTAAACTCTTTGAGGTCAGGAACTGTATTTCTTTTTGCTTATATTCATATTCTAAGCATTTAGCACAATGCCTGGTATATAATAAAGTGCTTAATAAATGCTTGTTGACTTGACTTAAAAAGGCTGGGCACCCCTACTTTAGTCCAACTTCTGCCTGAATAGCAATCTCCTGTATGACACTTCTACCAAGGGATCACACAGCCCCTGTTTGAAAGTCTCTGCTGAGGCGAACTGAATCAGTATTCCACTTCTGAGCCATTCTAAAACACTAGAGGTTGACTCCCAACCAGGAGTCAGCTCTAGGACAGATTTTAGTCCTCCATGCTTTGCCAGAAGAAAGAACATTTCTTTCCCCTGAAGTCCACACATGCTGCCCAGGATTCCTGGAATTTCAGTTAATGATTGCCAATAATCCAGCAGTAACATTCCAACCCTACAGCTCATTGAAGCCACTGCCAGACTGAAGCTAAGGAGATGATACATTGATCTTAAGTTAAAATGTCAGATAATTCAAATTTGGCTCATGCAGATCCATTTCTCTTCACCACAATCCCCCTAAGACTTCTGTGTTTTTGTCCTACGAAAAGCATAGAGCTTCTACAAAGAGTTGGGTTTTAACCTAGTCTTTCCTCTGGTTCCCCATATCCTTAGAGGTACTAAGTTCAGCCCAAACCATTTAGTTTGTCTGGAGCCCAGGACCTCTTCCTTTTACTAAAAAGTAAAATCATGTAGTAGAAAGAACCTTGGATTTAGAGTCATGAGAGGCTTGGGTTTGAGTCCTGATTGTGCCATGTAAAGGTTGTGTGGCCGTGGGAAGGGCACAGGATCATGGATTTAGAGTTGGAAGAGATCTTAGAAGTCATCAAGTCCCACCCCTTATATGTGAAGGAATGGAGGCAAAGAAAGGGCAAGCTTCCCTGATTACACAGTGAGTAAGTGACAAAGGCAGAATTTTTAAAAATTAAATTAGTTTTGGTTTTTGGTCTGTGTTTTCTTTTACCACATGGATATGGGGCAGCTAGGTGGCACAAGGATAGAACACCAGACCTGGGATCTGGAAGATTCATCTTCCTGATTTCTAATCTGACCTCAGATACTTACTAGCTGAATGATCCTGGCCAAGTCACTTAATCCTGTTTACCTCAATTCCTTATCTGTCAAATGAGCTGGAGAAGAAAATGACAAGTCACTCCAGCATCTTTACCAAGAAAACCCCAAATGGGGTCATGAAAAGCTGGACATGACTGAAACAATTAAACAATTAAACATGGATTGCGTTTGCACAATTCCACATGTATAATCTAAGTCAATTTGATTGCTTTCTCAATGCAGAGAGAGGGGAGAAAGAGAGGGAGTTTAGAACTCAAGATTTTTAAAAATGATGCTAAAAAATTTTACATGTAGTTAAAATATTTAATTAAATAAATACAAATATATTGGGGAAATTTAATTTTTTTCCGTTAGTGAAAATCCATCTTCTCCCTTTCACTTAGCCCTCTCTTCCATTGAAAAAGAAAGAAAAACAAAGCCTTTGTAACACATAACACATAACCAAACAAACAAACAAAAAATCCAATACTGACCATGTCTGAAAAAATATATGTCTCAATCTGCCCCTGAGTCTATCACTTCTGTCAGGTGAGTAACATGTTTCATCAAGAATTCTAAAGCAGAATCTGAACTCAGATATTCCTCATTCTAAATCCAATCCTCTGTCCGCTGTGCTTCCTACATTACTTAATATCTCTGAACTTCACTTTTTATAGCAGGATGGGTAGGAGTTGTAGGTTTGAATAATGCTTCTGTCACTTACTGACCGGATAATTCAACCTCCCTGAGTTTCAGTTTCTCCATCTGTAAAAATGAGGATAATAATGACGCCTACCACACAAGATTATTGCTAAAACCCAAATGAATCATTGTATGCAGAAAGTTTGCAAATCTTAACTTATGTAAGTGTCAGCTATTATTATCACTACTCTTTTGTATTGTTATTACTCATTTGTAAGATGAGGATATGAGATTTGTCTCCACCATTGAGTTGTTGAGAGAATTGAAAGAGATTTAAGGTACTATTTAAATACAAAATATCATTAATGTTGCCATCATTCTCCTCTCTAAGCTCCCCACCCCAGCCTGGAAGGGGATAGGAGGGGAGGGGAGATCAAGCCTTTTAACAGTGGGTATCCCCCCAGGCTGTCCTGGACCCTCTTCTCTTATCCCTATATATTATTTCATTTGGTGGTTTCATCCATTCCAACGAATTTAATCATATCTACACTGATCATTTCCAAATCTATTTATCCACAATTTCTCTCCTGATCTCCATCCTCATATATCCAACTGACTACTGGACATCTTAAATAGGATGTCTTGTAGATATCTTAAACAACAAGTATTTTTAAAGTACCTACCATATGCCAGACACTGTGTTAAGTCATCAAGGATACAAAGGCTTAGTTTAAACTTCCTAACGAGCATGAGGGAACTGTGACAGGGACAGCAATCAGAAGGATGTTGCAAAAATCTAGGCACCAGTGAACTATGGTGGTAGTTGTGTGAGTAGGAAGAAAATGTCAGATGTGATATATCATGAAGGTAGAAATGGTAAGATCTGACAACTGATTGGATATGTGGAGTGAGGAGCCCATAATAATACTTAGATTATGAATCTGAGATACTAGAAAGATGGTGCCTTAGATAGAAATAATAAGATTTAGAAGAAAGTAGATTTTAGGGAGAAAGATAATGAAACCAGTTTTAGACGTGTTGAGTTTAAGATATCTCCTTGATATCTAGCTTAAAATGTTAATGATGTGAGACTGAAACTCAGGGAAGAACAGCTTGGATATATAGATCTAAGAGTCATCTTCATAACAATACTAAATTTGTTATACTGATGAGAGCTACCAAGGCTACCAAGCGAGATAGTATTAACTGGAGGAAGAAGAGGGCCCAAGAGTACCCTTAGATAGGAAGCTTGAGGTGGATCTCATTTGAGGCTTACAATAACCCTATGGGGGTAGGTACTTTTATTATCCCCATTTTATAAATGAGAAACTGAGACTCAGAGTGGTCAAGTGAGGAGTTAATAAGTGTCAGAGATAGGATTTAAACTGCAATGAAAATTTTTTATTTTTTATTTCCTTTTATTAATTCTTATTGCTTGAGGCTCAAAGTCATTCCTCCTACAACTTTTGGTTAATGACAGCCTGTCTTCTGTTAATATTATCCTCCCCTGACCAAAACCTGTCCCATGAAAATTTACTTTAGTGAAAATTTACTTAAGGACTTCAATTTTCCTTAGATAAGAAGTCAGAGGAAGAATTTCAATTATCGCTGATTCCTTGGAGACGTACATCTTCTCCTTCTGTCAGCTTATTTTTGAATCCTCTAAATATAGCTTGATCTGTAATCTGATCCCAAGTTTCTTTAACTAGCTTTGTTTACATGTGAAGTTATGACTCTCTTTAACTAAGTTTGTTTAACTTTTTATGACATGTAAGGAAGCCCGGGATTATGAAACTCTTTTTGCTTTTATGGCCTAAGGAATATATGAGATTGTACAATATACAAATTCACACTATATGAAAGAAGTATTTCTCTGTCATTCTGGCATAATTTTGTCTATTAAGAGGCCTTGTTAGAATTCTAATGATTGTTTAGGTTCGTTTATTGTTTTCTCTGAGACTTGAACCTATGCTTAACCATAATAAAACTCTGTCATTCCTGTGTGGTGGTAAATATATTTCAGCAGCAGTTACCCGCCACATGAACTCAGAGAGGAGATATGTCTCTCATAATAGAATTATGGTCTTCCCGATCCCCAGTCCATCATCTCATCATCATGCATCCTGCCTCATATCTAATTTTAGCGACCTATCTGTGGAACTTCATGCCCAGTCTCCTTTTCCCCATGGATTCTGGCCTCTACCTCCTCCATTGCTCCCTTCCAAACTACAAGAACAACATCTGTAGTCTGCCACTCCGCACAGTCCCAACTTTTGGGTAAAAGTGGGTGCGCAGTGGGGTTTGCTGTGCTGCTAAACTAGCAATGTCTGGTGCAGCAGCATCGTGCCCAATCTTTTCCTGTTGTTATTTTTAACCCAGTTTCCTCCAAACTGTGATTTCTGAAAGAAAACAAAATCCCTTTGAAGAGTCAGAGCTATCTTCTCTATGTCCCAAGGCCCCAAATAGGCTTTGCATAGGCAAAATATAACGTTTTATAGTTGTACCTATTCTAGCTCAAAGTGGAATTTTTCCAAAGATTCTGAATGGTATATAAAGGTATTCACTTGGCTTCCCTAAGCAAAATGCTGCAATAGCAGTTAACTAGTAGTGCTAATTATACTAAGAAAAATTTTAAAGGTTTTGCAATTCTGTGAGATTAAAGCCATCTGACATTCATTTTCCCATTTTCCAGCCCAGTTAGTATCCACTTCTCTCAATTTGTCTGGAAGCTCAAGCATATGGTCACCAGGTCACCAAGTTATTTGCCCCAGGTCTCTCCAGAGAGAAGAAGCAATAGAGAAGGAGTTTTTAAAAAAATAAACTCAAGTGTTTACCCAGTCAAGTGCCTCAGAACAAAAACTGTGACATAGGTTTCCTGCATTGAGATAACCCTTTCCTCACCCTGGAATCTGATTCTGCCTCCAAGATCAGCAACCAACCATTAAGATTTAACCAGCCTCAGAAACAGAAGGCTTTGGGGATCTGAGGTCTTCTCAAATTCCTCTCAGCATTCTGGGAGTAGGAAGATGGAATAATAATGCTGGCTATCTTGGGGGAAGGGGTAAAAGTTTCCTGAAAAAAATGATTGTCATAGCAGCTCCTTTAGTCTCAGGTCACTGGAATCAATTATTGCTGCAAAGTGGCTGCTAAAGTGATCCTGGAACAAAAACTACTGGGAAAACTGGAAAATGGTATGGCAGAAACTAGGCATAGACCAACCTTTTATACTGTATACCAAGATAAAGTCAAAATGGAACACGATTTAGCTAGAAAGGCTGATACTATAACCAAACTAGGAGGGCAAAGAATAGTTTACCTATCAGATTTATGGAGGATGGAAAAATTTATGACCAAACAAGAGATAGAGAACATTATGAAATGCAAAATGGATAATTTTGATTACACTAAATTGGAAAGATTTGGACAGACAAAGCCAATACAACCACCATTAGAGGGAAGCGGAAAGCTGGGAAACAGTTTTCACAGTCCTTTTCTCAGTCCTCATCCTTCTTGACTTTTTTTGTAGCTATATGCAGCATGGATTAAAGAGGACAGACGTGGCAAAGAGACCAATTTGCAAACTATTGAAATAGTCCAGGCAAGGAGAGATGAGAGCCTAAACAAAGGTGGTTTTAGCAGAAGCAGAGAGAGGACACAGAATGAACAGGATTTGGCAAGTGAATGGATATTGGGGCAGGGTGTGTGTGTGTGTGTGTGTGTGTGTGTGTGTGTGTGTGTGTGTGTGTGTGTGTGTGAGAGAGAGAGAGAGAGAGAGAGAGAGAAAGAGAGAGAGACAGAGAGAGAGAGAGACAGAGAGAGAAGAGCTAAGTATGACTCAAAAGTTGCCATCCTGGGTCCATGACAGCTATCTTTTTCTACCGAGTAAACACGATATTGTATTCTCTCAATCTGTTTAGATTTCATTGTTTGCCTCCCTTTTTATTTCCCTTAAAACACTTCAAATTCCCTTTCCTTTCAAAGACTCCAAATTCCCTAACATGAAGTCTTGTCTTGTTTGTCTTGCTTCACTGTGCCTGATACCTTATACACTGAATTGATTTGAACTTAGGAAACAATTGGAGATCTCCAAGGTAGACAAGTGACCAGCCAAACAGGGCCATTGTTTGTGTTTGCTGGTAGCAGATTCAGTCCGTGCTTGCTTCACTCTCCCTCTCCTGGAACAATTCTGGAAGAATTCATATAAGAAGTAGAGTTCAATACATCAGGTATTTACTCAGTACTACTCTAAGACCTTGGGTCTCAAAAGAACAACCATAACAATACTGATGATAATAATAACTTTCAGTACTTTGGAGATCTGTGATCTTGCCAGTTTGGGAAATCCCTGTGTTGACCGATCTCAGTCCCTCTTTATTGACACGATCTTAAGAAGTGTTATCTTCGTGAGGAGACTGTCCAAACTTATCTAGGTTAGTCCTCAGACAATGAACAAGGCAATCCGATGGTATCCATCACTATGCTCAAGTTTTCCATCTTGACAGGACCTGACAGATTTTGCTTTGGTGATATGACCCTGAAAAACCCAGGTTCACGTCCACAGCATCAGAATAGGACTTTAGTGAAGGATGCTGTTATTGTAAAAATAGGAGTTATGGTCATTACGATTCCTCTACAAAAGTCTTGATGTCTCATCATGGCATGGGGGTGACCCTGGTTTCTCAAAGTCTATACCAGTGGAGCACTAGCTAAGGTTGGAGACACTCATTTCCAGGAGGCTGACCACCAGTCAGCCACAATGTTTCACAAAGACCATATCCTAAAGGATTGAGAAGTTATAATCTCCTCTGCTCAAAGGGAGACAACACTCACGATAATGATACAAAAGATCCTTGAGGTATTATTATCATATTCCACAAATTATGGTTCCTGCCCTTGGAAAATTTATAAATTAAAACTACTCATATTCTGAAAAAAAATAGAGAAAGTAGCTTGCATTTTATAGCAATCTCTTGTTAACCCTTTCTTGAATGATTGTTTAACCCAGAGATCCCCTGTGTCTCCCCCAGGTCAGAGATCCTCTCCCTTTTCTTGTAAACTCCTCTCATCCCAGATCAGATTCCCAAATACAGGTGTTGAAAAAAAATGATGGAAAAATGTAGGGCAGAAATTTATAAGCTGTGTAAATTTAGGCAAGTTATCTTATCTCTGTTTGCCCCAGTTTCCTGATCTGTAAAGAAGAAAATGACAATGTACCCACCTCCCAGAGTTGTTATAAGATCAAAAAATAATAATGATTGTAAAGGGTTTAACACAGCATCTGGCATCTGCTAAACACTGCATTATTATTATTATTTCTTTAACTGAATATAATTGTTCCATGACTGATAAGTCTAAAATGCCAAAAGTAATAAGATCAATGACAATATGGGATAATTTGGAAATGCAATTGATATCATCTGATGTTCTGTTTCATGTTTTAAATACGTTATTTGTTATTATTGTATTTTAAAATTCTCTTATATTGTGAAATTTGAAAGACTGCTGCAGCAAATAAACTGTTAAACAAAACAACTTTTTAATCTGGATGTTGTTACACATGAATGTGTCTTTTTAAAAGATGTAATACTATTGATTAGAGAGATGCAAATCAAAACAACTCTGAGGTACCACATCGCACCTATCAGATTGGCAAACATGACAGAACAGGAAGATGATAAATGTTGGAGAAGATGTGGGAGAGCAGGAACAGTAATTTGTTGTTGGAGGAGCTGTGAGTTGATCTAACCATTCTGGAGAGCAGTTTAGAACTATGCAAAATCATTTCTAGGACTGTATCCCAAAGAGATCATAAAAATGGGAAAGGGTCTCACATGTACAAAAATATTTATAACAGCTCTCTTTATGGTGATCAAGAACTGGAAATCAAGGGTATGCCCATCAATTGGGGAATGGCTGTGGTATATGTGGTATATGAATGTAGTGGAATACTATTGTGCTATAAGAAGTGATGAACAGGAAGGCTTCAGAGAGGCCTGGAAGGACTTATATGAACTGATGCTGAGTGAAAGGAGCAGAACCAGGAGAACTTTGTACACAGCAACAACCACAGCATACAAGGAATTTTTCTGGTAGACTTAGCCCTTCTCAGCAATGCAAGGACCTAAAAAATTCCCAGTGGACTCTTGAGGCAAAATGTCTGCCATATACAGAGAAAGAACTATGGAATTGGGTTGCAGAATGAAGCACACCATTTTCTCTTGTGTTATGTTTTGTTTTGTTTTAAGGTTTCTCCCATTCATTTTAATTCTTCTATGCAATATGACTAAGGTGAAAATGTATTTAATAAGAATGTATGCGTAGAACCTATTGCATGCTGTCTCGGGGAAGGAGGGGGTAGGGAGAGGGAAGAGAGGGGGGAAAATCTAAGATATATGGAAGTGATTGCAAAAAACTGAAAACTTAATTTTTAAAAAATAAAGGATGTGGTAAAAAATAGATATTCTAAAACTGTTAAATATTTAATGAGATACATTTTGCTATAAAGCAGATAATAATAATACATAACAGCAAATTTTCATTTGAAATTCTTAGCTATTATGAAAGTGTACATGGTGGTTTAAAGATGTAGCTTCAACATATAATGATGAGTATCAGGTATTTGCTGTATATTTGAAGCCCCAGAATATGGATAGTTTTAATTTATAAGTAAAGGATAAATGAAATGTTAAGTGTTAGAGGAAAGATGGAAAGATGTTCAAGTCCTAAGTTGTGGTTAGTGAAATTTTACTATTTCAGGTAAAAATTCTTAGGATTGTAATCTACTCTTTTTTTTTCAGTTGTCTGAATTGTCATGAAACCAGTAGTGGAAAATAGCATGTGCTGCAGTCTGGAAACTGCTAAGGGTAGATCTCATACCCAAACATTTTCTCACAACCATGGCATAGCCTAGGCAAGATCCTCCTAATTCTATTTCCCCATTGTGCTATTTTCTTTCTAAAAAGGAAATTTCCCCACCTGGTTAATCCCGATCCGATCTTTTGATACACTGTGACTATATGTTTGACTGTCAGATATGACTCATACCTGGAATCCAACAGAGCTAAGGGATTTTCCCCTCTATTATGATACATGATATTGTTATAACTATGTCCCTCTTTTTCCTTTTCTAGCAAATTTCTATAATCAAGAAGTTTTTTAAGTACAATATTAAATCTATTAAATAATAGATTGATACTGGAACATCTCTGAATTACTATAATGGGATGCAAGTAGGAACATCTTAAAATTTTAACCCATATTTGTGGTCAGATTAGGAAATGGTTAGATGTGAAAGTTTTCTAAATAAATATAATAGTAAATTTTGAGAAAAGCAATGAGATTAGATTGTTTTCTCCAAAAACTAGCATATGATTGGCTTCAAATTTATCTGTCACAGAAATTCAGGCTTTGAGTATGTTTAGTAATAAGTTCTCAAAATTGGATTAAGGAAGATACATTACACATAAATTGTATGGACAATGGTAAAGAAAGTGAAATTATTTTCCCATTATTAAAGTATCTTTCTGATAATTTTAAAAGGCAGAAGAGTTAATTTTATAGTTGGGCCCTCATAAATTTGTAAAAGATTATTATATCATGTACAGGATTTAGGTAAGGACAGAAGCAACAGATGATATATGAACTGAAATTCCTGAAGTTTCAAAATTGGAGAACCAAATTTAAATGATAATTCTAACAGAATTATCTGGGAACCTCTAGATTTAGAACCAGAGGAGCAGTGCCTCTTTTAGAACTCCTGAAAATAAGCTTATCATCCAAGAAAAGATATCTAGGGACCAGATAAGTACATGAGATATCTGGGACTCAAAATGTGCCTGTTAAGTGGACATTGAAAATGGGTTACTAGCATACAAGGAGACTCGATGTTAGTTAATATTGGTGACAACCATTATGTTGCCTTGGTCTTTTGTTTCAAGATTTTTACATTTAAATTTTCTTAGTTACTTTGGTGACATAAATTTCCCTTCTGAAAACTAGTCCATTGTAACAACTCTAAGTAGTTTGACCTGTACCTGACAATGTAATTATGCATTTATGAGAATTGTGAGAAAAACTTCTTTGCATTGTTTGAACCTAGCCCTGTGTGGCTGGGAAACTGGATCATCTCCATGTGTTATTTAGACTCTTAACCTAAGGACCTGTGTTATGCTGACCATAAACTCCAATTCAAAGATTAATGGAAGGAGTTTGCAGATAGTATAATCCAGATCCTTCTTACTATTCCCATTGCAGTCAAATTTATGGGTGTGGACTCCTGGATTATCTGAAAAAAGCCCCTGCCCTTGAGTGGACAGCAGAATCTTCCAGGAACCTCAAGGTTCATCTAGTATGGACCCAGAAACAGTCAACATCCAGATGAGATGAATGCCCCAAGATTCCAGACAAGGGCTGAGTATACTGTCATAGTTTTTTTTTCTTTCTCTTCCCTTTTGTTATGTGCCCAGTCATGCAGGCCCTGATTCAAGTGTGTGTTGACATTTTTTTCCTCTGCATTCTTGGCCCTTGTCTTTTCTGTTTGCAAACAAACAATGGCTAACAATGATGTCTGAGACATGCTTCCCTGTAGTATAATGGTAAGAGAATTTGAAGATCTGCCCTGCCCCTCAATAGGCCCATGTGACTTGCTTTGAGCTTTGGGCCCAGCCCACAGCCTGAGTCCCATGGAGCCAAAGGTGGAAGGAGCTTGCTGAATGGGTGGAGCAGGAAAGGTACAGCAGGAAGAGTGAGTGAGGCAGAACTGAAAGAGAGAGCAGGCAGAGCAGAGCAGCTAGAATGAGTGAGAGAGGGAGTGATTTTGCCTAAGGGAGTTTGTTTGTGGGGAGGTCTGACAGAGGGAAGGCTTGGAGATGGCCATGCTCCCTGCATGGATAATGTGTATAGATTTCTTTGCTACTGTGATGGATTTGACTTTCTGGTCTTTGAATAAATGTCTTGGTTTCCTCTTTGAGGAAGAGAATTTTTATTTTGAGAATTTACCCTGTAAGTAGGCATACATATCCATAGTGGCTGTTGTGGGTATGGAATTGGTGCTACACATAGGTCCCCTCAAGGAACAAATCCTTTGGGCAACATTTCATCCTAGACCAACTGGCCTCTGCGGGGCATCTTGGCTTATACTTGTCTTGCCTTTATTGGTCAGAAGGGTAAAGGTTCTTTCAGACTCCTTCCCTTTGGCCAAAAAGGGGAAATGTCAAGAAATTAGGAGACATCCTGTTTTCCAGAGCTAAGGCCCAGCAAGCAAGCTGTGCTCTGAGCTTAGCATATCAACAGTCCTTTGCACTCACTGTCTGGATGATCTCAGCCACAGGAAAATCTCAGAATTATTTCTGGTCATGAAGCCCACTATGAATCAAATGTGTAACATTGTTACCACTCCTCTTCATGATCAGGGATACAGTTTCCTGGGTAGCCACTGGTATGAGAGTTGAGATCTCCTCACACTAAATCGGGTCATCCCCCTGAGGCGGTGCTCTGCAACATGTTTCCCTCACTTTGACATTAAACTTCTGTTTGAATTCTAACTCTCCTGTCTCTAGCCTGCTCTTTAAGGCTCCAACCCCCATAGGTTAGAGGTTGATTCCCATCCAATTGTGACAGAAGTAAGAAGGTTCTCTGCAAGGTTAATGGGCAGTGGGAATGGAAAGGGATGAGAAAACAAATGTTCATAAGTAGAAACAAAGACAATGGTACGAGGAAATAGAGAGGTATCAAAAAAAAGACTTGTTCAGTCTTGCCCAAATCTTGGGGTTTCCTGGCAAAAATAGTAGAGTGGTTTGCTATTTCCTTCTCCAACTCATTTTACAGATGTGTGGGATGGCTCAGGTCCCTACATAAATCAATTACTCAGAGGCCTCTCAAAGTGATGACAGAAAAGAGTTTTATTCGATTCTCGAGAATCTGGACAATCCCACAGCAGTTCACCTGGAGTAGGAAAGCCGAAGATAAAAATCAGGACAGTGATTTATAAACCCTAACGCAAGTCCCTCCTCCCCCCCACTGACCATTATCCTCATTAGCTGAGGATATGGTCTTACATTCTAGACACGAGATCTAACCAATCCCTTTGAAATGAAGACATCGAGGAATTACGCAAGTTTTGTCCAATCATTGAGACCCCAGTACACCACACAGTTTTATACCTTACATGGAACTATTCTATTCCAAAAACACTGCAGCCCCGAGCCTCCAGGCCCCACCTCACCCCTGGGAGAAAACCACAATCTGAGGAGTCTTCACCAAGTCTATCCCACTCAATCCCTCCTCTTATTTTATCAGCCTGAAGACTTCTCACGGATGTTTTAACCAAAGTTCTGTAACATAATCTCACACTGCCTATTAATCTCCTCATCCCAATCAGGATCATTCATGTCTCTTGTCTCCACAGGTACCCAACCTTCCTTTTTTAATATCATCAGTCGAATGGCTCCTTCAGTCCTTTCTTCTACTCTAACAAGTTTTAGTAAAGAATTTCTAACTATTTTAGTAATTAGTGAAATCAAACAAGGTAGACAAATAAGAAGTAATACAATACCACTAATTGCTATAAGGCCAAACCACAGTAACCTCTTCCACCAGCTCCCCTCAAACCAGGACCACCAGGATGTATTGAAAGGGGAGCCCCAAGTTTGTATGGGAACATGAGCAACCTTCCTGATATTCTTGGTGATCTCTTTCACTATCCTTCCATTATCATCAATTTTTAAGCAACATGTAGATAAATTGAGCTTCCCACAAATTCCTCCTTCTTCTGCAAGTAAATAATCTAAGATTAATCTATGTTGCAGTACTGCTTCCCTAGTTTGTGTGGCTTGATCAGCCAGTAAGTCCAAAGCCTTTGCTGTTTGATTGGTTATAATTTCAACTACTGCTTGAAGTCTGATTAGTCTGTTTAATAGATATATAGGGGTTCTATAACCCCAGCTCCCATCTTGAGCCCAAGTTGCAGGCCCATACTCTCTGATTATCCTCTCAGGAGGCCAAGTATCGCCCCACCCATTTGCATTTCCAGTCTGAGTGAGGGAGGTGTCGATGTTCCTCTTTCTTTTTGCTAGATCATCATATAGAGGAACCCCTGGATGCTGTTTCCCTGATTCAGGCAAGAAAAAGAATTTAGGTCTCACCAATCCAATGTAACAAACACCTCTCCAGTTAAGCGGAAGGTGAGTATAGGCTGTCTGTCCACATATCCAATAATGCCCTCTCAAAGCAGGATTTTCCTCTCGAAACAGTCTTACTCTATAATCCACAGCCGGAAAGTATTTCACATCATCCGGGCCTAATGGTCCCCCTTTCATGATTTCTGACTTACACCTCCATAGCTGTTGTTTCTTCTTCCATGTATAATGTTGATAATTCTCCCCAGTTCTATTGATTACACTCCAGAAAGTATCAAACATCATCCTATGTGTTCCATTCTCCCACTTCCATACCCATTCTTTATATTCTGTGTTATTCTTTGTACTATTCATATATATACAACTCCACAAATTGTCATGGTCGTGACCCCCCTTCACATGGTTTTCTGGGATCAGAGGGGTTGTAAAACTTATACCCACAACTTTCATGATATTCCCCTTTTGTTCTCTCTTCGTATGAAGAGGATGGGAAAAATGAATGGGTACAGGGAATCACACTACCATCTGAACAGGTAATACTGTTCTGATCCCATCTATCTGCATACTGGGCACAATCAATACGAGCTAGGGTTAAACTTGTGCACCACAAAACCTCACGGGGGAGTCTGAGCAATAAGTCCCTTAAGTCGTAATTCATGCAAATGTTTCATCAAAGCAAATACATATTCCCTTACAAATCTATCCTTGTTATCAACAATTGGATCCCAGTTTCCTTCCTGTATTCCCGGGTAGGGATGCCCATATAGAAGCTCATAAGGAGATAGGCCTACATCTCTGCGAGGTTTTGTTCTAATCCTTAAGAGAGCTAATGGTCTAGTTAGTTGTTTCTTAATTTCCTGATTCATTCTTTCTACTTTGCCTGAGGAAGGAGGATGCCAGGGAGTGTGAAACTCCCAAGTAATCTCCAGTGCTTTTATTAATGACTGCAAAACCTTGGCAGTAAAGTGAGTGCCTTGGTCCGAATCTATCCTCTCCACCATGCCATACCGTGGAATTATCTGTTCCAATAATATCTTACTAACTGAGGAGGCAGTAGCTCGTGATAAGGGAAAGGCTTCTACCCATGAGGTCAGGTGATCTACTATGACTAGCAGGTATTTGAGACTGCCCACTGATGGTAGTTCGGTGAAGTCCACCTGAATGCTTTGGAAGGGTCTGTATCCCGGGGGCCTGCCCCCTTTGGGGGGGTGGCGTTGAGCAGTCTTATTCGTCCTTCGACAAATCAGACAACCCTCCACCAATTGTCTGGCCAGTGTGTATAAGCCCGGTGACACAAACTTGGTCAATATAGCATCACACAGGTTTTGGACATCCCAATGACTACCTTGATGTAGGTATTGCAAGACTCGTCTCATCCCTGCCTTGGTCAGTACCTCACGGCCATCCGGGAGAAACCAGTGCCCTCCTTCTGTCTCCTTGGCTCCCAAGTCTTGAGCTTTTTTCTTCTCTTCCTGAGTATAGGATGGGGAGGGGAGATTGGGAGGCAAAGTAGGAATTAATACCAACATTGCAGTCTGTCCAGGTTCCTTTTCCCCAGCCTTCCTCGCTTCCTCATCAGCAAGGCAATTACCTCTAGCCTCAAAGGTGTTCCCTATTTGATGTCCTTTCACATGCACAATAGCAATTGCTTTGGGCAACAGTAAACTACTCAATACTTTAGTCAGTAGGGTGGTATGAGCTAGTTCCTTTCCCTTACTATTTACCATTCCTCTTTCTTCCCAAATTTTTCCAAAAACATGTGCTACTCCCCAAACATACTTAGAGTCTGTATATATAGATCCTTCTTTCCCTTCTAATAATTTTAAAGCTTGATGCAAAGCATACAGTTCACAAGTTTGTGCTGACCAAGTCTTAGGTAAGCTACTAGCTTGTACTAGAGAACTTCTATCTCCATCTATTATGGCATACCCATTCTGTCTCTTTCCTTCTATCACCCGGGAGGACCCATCTATAAACCAATTCACTCCCTCAAACAAAGGGGATTCTTGTAAATCCTCCCGCACTTTTGTCTGATAATCAGTTATATCCAAACAGCAGTGTTCCAAATTTACAGGCTCCTCAGGTGAGGCTGACAGAAAACTAGCTGGATTAAGGTTACGGTCTTGGGACAGTATTAAATCATCCTTTTCTAATAATATGGCCTCATACTTTAAAATTCTTGAATCTGTCAGCCATCTCCCAGCTCTCTGATTTAAGATAGATCGCACCTGATGAGGTACACACAATCAAACAGCCTCCAAAAGTGATTTTTCTACTTTCTTCTACTAGGAGGGCAGTGGCTGCCACAGCCTGTATGCAAGTTGGCCATCCTTTTCCAGATTCTGTGTGTTCTCACACACGCTTCAAATGGAGCTTTAATACTGACAAAGTGTGTCTCCAAGCATGAAGCTTGAGAGTTATTAACTAATAGCAATAATTATAAATGAAAGTAAACAACTTTAAAATTTTAAATGCAATAACCTTCCATAACTTTGTCTACTGGCTTCCCAATCATGCTAAACATTTTCTGAATTGGTATGGGGGAATAGATAGTTCAAGGTTCAACTTACCCATATTCCTCCCCTCCTCTTATTTTTCCTTTTTCCATACCTAAATCCAATCAATAAATACCTCTTCACATTCTTTCCCTTATGAATCCTTCCCTTCATCTATCTTCCTTTTTATATGAATATGGGAAGAAAGCAAAGTTGACTGACGCATTAGCAAATTACAGGGGGGCAGTCCCCTTGTCATAAGTACAGATACAGAGATTTAAATTAATGAACTGTCCATTTAGAGGTTCCATCTCATACAGCAGTCTGGGGAGAAATATCATCTTATGCAATTTTCTGATCTGGATGCTCCTTCAAACAGTCGTCAGCACAGCATCTCAGCATCTTCTTTTCTTTATCTTCTTGTAGAAATCCAGATGTCCACTCTCCTACAGAATTGAACTTAATACCATTTTAGATTACCAATCCTATCATTCTTACAAAAATCGAAATTGAAACTTTGACAAATTATCATTTTTTTTTTAAAGAAAAATAAGAAATTCACGTTAAAATGCAGCTTCTACATTTCACAGCAAGTCATTATTCATTCCCTCATTAGGAAGATGAGATTTCACTAAGGAGTCAACACCAGGCTCCAGTACTTATATAAATACAATAAATAATCATTCTTAACACAGTGCATATCACATCATAAAACAATTCCAACTTCTGATCATGTGATGCTTCTTTTAAAGCATTTACAATATAGTCTACAAACCATTTTTCATTTAGCATTAACCAACTAGGACAAAATAATAACTATGCATGCTAGCCTCACAAGCCCTTAACCTAATCATCTCCACACCATTACTAAGAATTAGAGGACCCTAACTTATTGTTGTTGTTCTAAAGTCCTAAACCTGTTAGCTCAATGTTAGACTTAACCTCAGATGTTCCCCTACCAACAATCTATTATTCAACAGATCTGGTATTATTACTTACAAAACTTCTGATTTTAGGAATTTGCCACTAAGAGTAGGGACATTGCAGGGAAACATCTCCCTTACTTCACGTCAGTTCCAGGCAGGAGTAGGTTGTCAACTGGCATTCAGCCAGGCTTCAAGTCTGCCAGGTGTCAGTGGGGAAATTGAGTCAGGAAAATCCTACCTCAGCCCAGACTGAACAGTCGCTCTCCCGACCTTCCCATGAGATCACCTTTTTGCAGTTCATACCAGCATCTCACAGGCTTATTGGCATCATGGATCAGTGGCTCAGACCACCTCTCTTGCTATCCACACCTGGAGTTAGACTCAGAAGAATAGTCCCACAAAAATCTTAAAATAGCAAGCTCCAATAATCAGTTTCAGACATGACTAATTTCACATTGGCCAAGGAACATCTTTGAAGCAGGTCTAAGTAGCCTACATGCCTTCCTATACATGTTCTAGTTCCTGATTGAATAACAATCATAAGTCATTGCTCTAATAGATTTATATCTGTTTCCCAAACTACTTTATCCCTTTCTAACCCTGCTCAATCTAAAAGAATGAGCTACACATGTGATAAGTTCAAACACTAACTTGAATTTTTATGTTCATGTAATGAATTCAAATCAAAACAATCATTTAACTTTCAATGCCAAATATTACCAGAGGCTACCTACCTCTAAGAAAATTAGACTGAAATTCTTTCCCCAAACTGAAGATGCCTCTGATTTAGTCTCAGTAATTAATTCAGTTAATTGTTTTAATACTAATTGCTTTTACATCATTTTGTAACCTGTAAAGATCTCACTCCAAGTTGGGACCTTTGTCCATTACCCCAAAAAGTTTTAGTCCCATTTGTCTAAAGGCCTTGGAAAACCTCACCTTGAAAACTCCTTGGTTTTTCCATGTCAACCGGCTCTCCTAAGGTCCACTCTTATCACTATACCCAAGTCTATTCTACTTCCCACTCTTAATTCTATCAGTCCAAATCTCCAGTTTACTGGCCACTCCCATCAAGACCATTCCTGGAGCTCCCAGACCACCTGGGGCCACCCCCCCCCCCCCTTTTTATAAGGGATTCCTTTCCTTTCCTTGAATCCCCCTGTAAATAAAATACAATTACAGCTAACTTTGAATCCCAATTTTGTTCTGTGTAACAATGATACAATATCTATTTATTCTCATTAGATTTAGAAAGAATGTCCCCAGGGATTTTATTTACTTCTTAGATCTTAAATTTGCCCTAAAGAGCCAATCACTGAAGATCATTTCTTATACATTTTCAAATTCTCACCAAAGCAAGTTCTATATACAATCTCCTCAGCTGCTGGAGCTGTACTTGTTACTAGCCTGAGGACTGCTTCTTTCCCCCACATTTTCACACAGTGTACCAGCTTTAGGCTTTAGCATTAGAATTACAAATGGCAAACATAATTTTGTAAGTGGTAACAAATTGTTTTAGCTATGAACCCGAACAATAAATTTCAGATGACATCAATTGTATTTTCATATCCTATTAGAGAAACTAAATTCTTCCCACTTTTGTAACTTACAAATACGAATTGGATAGGCCTTTCAAAAACCCATACGAAAGATTTTACAAAGTATTTCTTAATACAGCAAATATTTCTTCTCTTATGAACAGTTTACAATTTATCACAATCCCCTTGAAACTAATTGACAGAAATCACAAGACCTAAACCCACAGCCTTTTCATATTTGCCCATAAACTTTCTTTTACAAAAATAACTTTAGAGTAAATGCTTGATTCATGGCAAAAACAATTTTAGCTAAAATTTCCTTTTCAACAACAGAAATAAACTTTTAACATAATACATGCTCAGATGAAACAGGCTTGAAAATCACACCTATATATATATATATACCCGTACATTTTTAAAGCATTCTCATTTTCTTAATAAGAATGCTACAACAAGAAAACTCTTACAAAAAAACAATTCATAACAACTCTTTTTAACCAATTCACAAACTAGCTTAACAATGCAATTTCTAATACAATATTTAGATGGATTACCTAAAAATTTAAACTTATTTAAGTTTACTTAAAACTTAAAAGAAGCCATTAACCTATTCAGCTCTTTTTAAGTTTCAAATTATCAAATTTCTATTACATCTTTTTAAAACCCCAATCTATTAGATTAATGTTGCATCTAACAAATACCTATCCTTTTGTTAATGGAGCTAACATTTTTGGCAGAAATGCTGCTGGGTGTCTCTGCCCTCCTCTTATTTGTGCCAGGATTCCCAAGGCCACCCCTTTCTGGCCCTCCCACCCTGCAAAGAAAAAGAAAAACCTAAACTTATTATCTTTTTACTTTAAATACATTGTCTGGCATCAAATATATTGATCTAATTAAACCTAAATCCAAAACTCTCAGCTCTAAGTTGCTTACTTGAGATTTTTTTTTACTTTCTAATCTTCTGCTTACTTCCACCAAACTTTAATAAATTCTAACCTATCTGAAGCATTAAATTAAGAATGACACATTTCACCTATTCACAATTCCAAATATGACCAGAATGAATTCACTTAACTTTCTGTTATTTCCCATTACACTAAAATTTCTTCTTTTGGGTGAGGCAGGAAATGGTTAATTGGTTATTAACATGCCTCTTAGGTCTGAGGGAAAAAGAATTTTTTTTTTTTCTCTCCCTCCTTGTCCCTCCACCCCTCTGAAACTAGTCTGGAGGGGTTGAAGAAAGGGAGTAACAGGAATTTCAAGGACAGTTCAGCTCAGCCTTTCTGCTCCTGCTGGCTGGCTGGCTAAATTTACAACCTTATCAGATAAAAACAGAGACACACAGACTTTCATTCACACAGAAATACCAACACAACATATACAGACAAAACATTTAACAGAATAGAATAGGACATATAGGTTTAAATTTTTGTCACACCCAGTCCTCGGAGGAACCATATTTGGGCCAGATTGTGCCTCCTCCTCCTCCAATGTCTTTTCACCCCATGTGAAACAACAGTACTTAATCATCTTCTTCTACATTCTTTTCTCTATAATTTTGGTAATTCATGCCAATTTTGTAATCGGTTTCCCAAGGGACTATTTACCAATATCTCTTCCTGACTCCACTCCGAAGCTCTATTCCTGGACTGCTTTTGTCCCATTTTGGTCGAGGGTTGTCACCAACACCTCTGAGTCTGAGACTCAACGAATTATGCTAGCTCCCTTGCTAGCTTCTCCTGCTGGCTCCTTTGGTCGAGGGTTGTCGCCAACACCTCCGAGTCTGAGACTCAACGAATTATGCTAGCTCCCTTACTAGCTTCTCTTGCCAGCTCTCAGGTGAGGGTCGCCCGTCACCAACAGTCACCCAGCAAACGTTTTTGGGGGGGGCCCTTCACCCTGGGGTCCCGCAGTCCACTAATTTGGTTGGGAGTCGTCACCTTCTCCCCGAGTCTATCTAAGACTCAACGAATTGACCCCCAGACCCTCCCCCCCGCGCTTACCACTGGGTTGTATACGCGTACAAGTTGCCTGACTGCAAACTTCAACACCAACCGGTTGGCATTTTTACACACTTCACAGCTTCGGAGTCTTTGGAGTCCTTATCTCTATTCTTTTCTGTCTTCACTGAGTTCCTCTGCTTCAGGTCGTTACCTTGCAGAGAGGGAGGCCCGGCAGCTCCTTTCAAGGACAATGGGGAAATCTCCCCACGGGCGCCCAAGTCCTTGGACTGAGCTGTCAGCCGTCTCTCAGAAAGGTCACAGATCCCGGACGAGCCCCCAAACTGTGTGGGATGGCTCAGGTCCCTACATAAATCAATTACTCAGAGGCCTCTCAAAGTGATGACAGAAAAGAGTTTTATTTGATTCTCGAGAATCTGGACAATCCCACAGCAATTCACCTGGAGTAGGAAAGCTGAAGATAAAAATCAGGACAGTGATTTATAAACCCTAACGCAAGTCCCTCCTCCCCCCCACTGACCATTATCCTCATTAGCTGAGGATATGGTCTTACATTCTAGACACGAGATCTAACCAATCCCTTTGAAATGAAGACATCGAGGAATTACGCAAGTTTTGTCCAATCATTGAGACCCCAGTACACCACACAGTTTTATACCTTATATGGAACTATTCTATTCCAAAAACACTGCAGCCCCGAGCCTCCAGGCCCCACCTCACCCTTGGGAGAAAACCACAATCTGAGGAGTCTTCACCAAGTCTATCCCACTCACAGATGAGAAAACTGAGGCAAACAGAGTCAAATGACTTGCCCAAGGTCACATAGTGTCTGAGGCCAGATTTAAACTCTAGGCCTGACACTCTATCTACTGTGCCATCTAGCTGCCGCTGAAAAAGGCTCCATGATCTTTGAATTAGTTCAACCATTCTAGAAAACAATTTGGAACTAGGTTTGTTTGTTTGTTTGTGTAAGTGACTAAAGTACCCAACCCTCCAAATGTACTGAGGGATCTGGTTCATGACCAGAGCTTCCTGGAGGGGCTGAGGAGCTTGTTAACCAAGAGGTTGAAAACCCCTAAATACCTTTGAGAGACCAGAGCATGTGTGACATTCTAAAACTGATCCTGGCCATCTAACCACATGGTGAATGCAGACAGTGGAGGCATTCAAATGGCCTCAGTCAGCTATCACCAAGTCTCTGGCTTCAGTACATTTGGATACTTTGCTGTGGGACTCTTTTGCTAACAGTGCTATAGGAGAAGAGGACTTGGGGCCTTCTTCTCTCTTTGTGGCCATGTGGCCCTAAGAAATGGGCCTCTGTGTTTGTCTTTTTATATTCTAGGTGAAGGAATTCTAGCCTCCAATCTTGCGAATTTTTAAAGGTCTAGAAGATACCCTGGCATCAAAGTCCAGGTGTGCAGCCAGGACTGAATCAACATTTCTAGTAACAGAGTGGCCTTCAAAGTCCCTGGCTAATGGTAGCTGAGATGAGAATACAACCTTGGTGGGACTAATGTTATGTACGTACTGAGCTAAGAGTGTATCCCCCAAAGTGTGTGCTGGGAAATGTTTGTACAATTGTTCTCATTGCAACTTTGAAATAAATGTCCCTTTGTAAAAACTAATTGAGGTCATATAGTTAAATGGAGCCATGGTTGTCATCACTGGCACCTAACAATGGGGAAGAACATAGCTGATGGGAGCTTGAGCCCATAGTAAGGGAAGAGATACCACTAAATCCCTTAGGGTACCTTCCAACGAAGGTGCATGCATAGCAGGTCTGGCTCTGGGAGAGTAAGCCAGAGCGTTTCCCAAGGAGGACAAAGCCCAAAATGTCCCATATACAGATGGATGCTAATAACCAGCTCTCAAAAATGAATACATAATGACACACTTTGAAGTGTGATTTGTAATACTAACATTTTCTCCATCACTTTCTTAAGTCTAGACAATCAACAAAACAGAACCTCAAGCCTTGATCTGAAGTATTTTGCTGATTTTCAAGGTATTAATGCTTATGCTGAAATTTCAACAATCCGCTCAGCCAGTACATCCAGCTCCAGCACACCACTACATGTAATCCATGGGAGTGAGGAAAGGGCATCTCCTGCAGGCACTATTGCTCCCCCTGGGGCTGGACCTGTAGCTTAGGTGAAATGTTTGCTCCCAAAGCAGGACTAGTGAAAGCCCATTGTAAGGAGAGGGAAGCAGGAAGAGTACCTAAAGATTTATTCTGTAAAATTTGGATTCAGTTAAAAAGCCACATCTAAGATTTGTTCTGTGGGTTCAGATTTAGAAGGCCACAAGTGGCACATTCCCACCATGGTCTAGGTGATAATGCTTTAAATGTGCTTTGGAACTACTCAAGCTAAGTAACTTTAAACTGTATCTCATTTACATAGATCTCTATAGAACCTGAATCTTTAGACTTCCTCTAACACTAACAGTTCAAATATTTAAACAGATACTTAAAAATAATTATATGTGCTACGTTACAATGAGTAATATGGACCAGCAGAAGTAAAAAGGAGTCAAGGCTGAATCTTAGGCATCTGACGTGAGGAGGAAAAAACTGGGTATTTATCCACCCTTCTTCAATCGCCCAGGTAGCAGCAGTAGGTAACATACAAAAAGGTGTGGCTTATGAGACCACCTGGGGAAATTCCTGCTTGGAGGTGGAGGGTGGGTGATGGCATAACCTGGAAAGTACCATTTTTATCATCTGTTGCAGCTATACAAAAGTGCCTTGGAAATAACTGCGAGCTCTCTGGTTTCAGTTAGATAACCATTTCACTAAAGACTTTCTGACAGCCGAGGTCTAAGGTTATCTAAGACAAAAATTCACAGGGAGAGAAGAAACACTTGGGTGTGGTGGGGCAGAATCTAGAACCTTTGGAATGGGATCAGAAACTAAAAGATAACATCTAAAATAAGATGTCCAAATAAAGAGGCTTTGTAGAAACCTCAATTTGATTGTTCTGATTAAAAGGAAATGAAAACACCACCTACAAAAAATAGCAATCTCATATACGAGGAAGTGCACTGGCTTCCTAATGTACTAGAATGCAACTGAAAGTGTATGTGGATGTTCATTACTTCTGAGGAATATATCCCTATATTACTATTATAAATTTAGCTAAGTGGAACAATGCACAGAGTGCTGGGCTTGCAATCAGGAAGACCTGAGTTCAAATTTGGCTTCAGATACTTCCTAATCATTCATCCCTGGGTAAGTCACTTCTGTTTTCCTCAGTTTCCTCATCTGTAAAATGAGAATAACAGCACCTGCTTCTCAGGGTTGTTGTGAGGATCAGATGAAATACTTTTAAAAGCACTTAACAGTGTCTGGAATCTAGGAAGTACTGTATAGCTGTTAGCTATTATTATGATTTGCCATCTCTGTAAGAATCAGTTTAACATTTTCGGAAATCATTTTTTACTACCAAAAATTACATTTGTTTAACTGATCTAAAATAAGGTACTGATTTCCTATTGAACTTGGTCCATGGCAAATCCCTCTTTAGAGTCAACAGTAGCCAGTAGGCATACTTGTTTTCCACTTTCCTGACATTACTTTTCCATTTGGGATTATCTTACTGGAAGTGTTCTTCATGCCGGTCACTGAGAATACCTAGCTTTTCCAAGAAGAAGTTCAAGTATGAATCTAAAAAAACAGATCTTGAGAGACATGTTACATCACCTAACTTTACAGGCTTTAGAAAGATCTTTGACAATTTTTTAGTAACTGTTTGATTGTGGCTTGTAGAAACAATTTTAGGTAGCTTCTTTAACTTCATACAACTCTTCTTCAAAACGTTCATCTTTTATCATTTGCCTTGAGGACTCACTAATATCCCCTCTTTGATTTTAGCCTGTTTCCTGGAAATACGTTGTTCAGGTAAAGAAAACCTGTATTATTTGATCCATTACCTTGATAAAAGTTTTCATTACACCAAATGGAATGGTAAAGAAAGCTTTTTTTTTCCCTTAAATTTAAGTGTAAGAAAGGGTAGGAAGGAAGCAGGAGAGAGAGAGAGGGAGGGAGGGAGGGAGGGAGAGAGAGAGAGAGGGAGGGAGGGAGGGAGAGAGAGAGAGATCCTGCACTTTGAGTCCATCACTTCTCCCTCTAGAGAAGGCAGAATGTTTTATAAGTCCTCTGGGATTGTGGGTAGTTATTGTGTTAATCAGTTACTGTCTTTTAAAGTTGTTTGTTTTTACAATATTGTTATTGTATAAATTATTTCCTTGGTTCCATTCACTTCATTTGTACCAGTTCATACAACTCTTCCCCCATCTTTCTGAAACCAATCCTTTAATCATTTCTAATAGCATAATAATTCCACTATGGCATTCATATGCCATAACTTGTTTAGTTATTCCTCTTTCAATGGGCACCAAACTGGCTTCCAGCTCTTTGTCATCGTCCTTTCAAGTTCCTGGTGGTTTTGATATAAGCAGTTCTTCACCATGTAAAACAGATCATATAACCAGTGGCAGTGTGAGATAGTGTGTAGTGTGTTGACTTAGAGGAAATCCTTGATATATCTGTTAAGCAAAAAGAGTCATGGTTCGGTGTTCTTTTTGTTATCTCCAAATTACAGGAGTTACAGAAAATTCATCACTAAATCTTTGTTTACAAAGTGAATCAGCAAAATTAAGGTCCAAAGTATCTTAATTATCTCCAAGGTGCATTCCAGCTTCCACCTCCAATCCCACTGAATTTTTGATTAGTGAGATTCAAATTATTTTGCTCAGACCCAGACTTAGTATGTCACTTCCTAGACATCTTCATGCCATGCTGCTATATGTATACCCCCTTTCTAACTCCAGCTCTCAAAACAGTAATCAAATTAACATTAGTATTCCCAGAAAGAACATCTCATTCAATTCCCTATGATTCCATTTGACTTCCCTGCCCCAAACACTCCCTTATTGGAACTTTTCCAACGTAAAACGTAAGCTGTTTGACAGCCACTGTTTTGCTTGCATGTACTTGTAATCCCCACAGGTTGTAGCTGTCTGTTCTTCATTCTTAGCACCATGCTTAGAACACAGTAAGCACTTAATAAGTGCTTCTTCCTCCTTCCTTTCATTCATTCATTCTCAAGCCTTACACTAATTGCAACCAAAAGAGTTCATATTCTTAAAATTTAACTCTGCACATACCTAACAAAGATTATTCAAATGGATGACATACTTTGGTGGAATACTGTGAATTTAAGTACATGATACATTTACAAGTACAAAACCCTTGATTAAAAAAGATTAGAGATAATAACGTTTACCAAATGATACCCAGCATACAAATGACAGAACAGTTAGTTGAGCTTCATTGAGCTATTTATTCTATAACTATTGAGCTTCATTGTATGACTAAACATATACATGTCCCAGGATTTATGTGCCACAAATGTGGCACATAAGCTAAGACTTCACATGGTTTGGGAGAACAAACCAACTACTGACCTCTAACTATCCTTACCCACTTCTCCACCTCCACCCTCAACCAAATAACACTTATTCTTACCTCATATTGCATAATCCATATCAAAATTCATATCACTCAACATTTCGGCTTACACTTTTAAAATTTAGTATTTAAAATACATATAATACACAAAGAAATTTCCCTGACATAATGTATGTCAAAAGATATCATTTGCCTTTATATCAAGCAGATTTGCTACATTATCCGATCGATGAGAGATGATTTTAAAATACTAGCTTGGACTTTTTGGCAATATTCCTATATGTCTGCATTGACTTTCCAGTCCAAATCAGATGAATTGAGTTCAATCAAATCCTGAGTCTGACATCACTACCTGTATATTCTTGGGGGCTTCAGGTTCCTCAATTGTGAAATGAGGAGATTGAACCAGATGGCATCTAGTTTCCTTTTCAGCTTTAAATCTATATATTAGCAGCATCCCACAAAGCAAATGTCTCTGTTAACTTCAATTTGTTCTCTGAGAAGGACTAAGTCCAAGACTGGTTCAGAGACAAGCTTCTCTACAGGATCCTCGGTTTGCCCCAGGGAGGCATACTGGCAAAGAAGTGGCAAACAGTAGGCATGGAATGAAGCACACATTTTTTCAGACACAGCTAACATGTTGATTTGTTTTGCACAATTATATCTATTTATTATTAGGAAGAGCTCTGGGGAGAGGTTGGAAAGTCAATGTGAAATGACAGTGATTTTTTTTTTCAAAGAAAAATGTGGAAAGGTGAAAAGACCAAGAGTCATGAGTTGTACAATTCAAATATGGACAAAAATATTCTTCAACCATGATCCTATGGGTTGAGTAAACTTACCTTCCCAGAAAGCTTAAGAAACAAAATAACAGCTAAGTTTCCCACACCCTCCCCTAGAAGGGAAGAGGACAGCACACAACAGTTTTGTACAAAACAAGGTTCCACTTAGTTGGAAGATTTATTACTACAATTAAAGAAAGCCTTTGACCATCCAGGTAACACAGTGTGTGGCTGAAATAACTGCTTCAAAGTCTCTGATCAGGTCCAGTGACAAGGCAGATGAGGAGGATAGGAATTTGAATATTATGATAAGCAATTCTGCTATAAATTTGCCATAAAAAAAGAGACATGCAAGTCATGGAGGAGTATTTATTACCAGAGAGGAAAGGGATACACCCAGTCTTGGAATTCAGGAAGCACCTCTTTAAACTCATTAATATATTATCCTTAACCAGAGATTCAGCTGACACTCCTCACTATAGTCCCTGAGCACCCCCACTTCTCACCCTGACCCCCTACAAACACACTGCTCCTTTGTTCCTACTGGATCCCTGTCCTAATCTTTTATATGGAAACCGCAGCGGGTTTATGGTTTAGAAGAGGTAGAAGGAACATTCAGTCCTTAACTTAGAACACCCAACTGAACGTAAGCCAATTCCTCAGAAAAGACCACAACAGAATATAAGCCTAAAATAATCCAAATATCATCTCACATCAAATGCTACAAAAGTAAATCTCCTAGCCCCCAAAATATTCCTTCAACCAGGGCCATTCCTTAGGTAGGGAATTTACTAGATTTATCATCTGCTAAGAAGTTGGATGGTTGTAGATCCACTGTCAATCCAAGGATAAGCAGCTGCTGTCATGTTTGTGACTATGGACTTTTCATAAAACACCAAAGAAAACAGATATTGGATTCTTGACAGATAAGAAGATATTTTTTTGGGGGGGAAGAAATGTTATTTTCTATAAAAAGGCATGGTTAGACAGAAGAATATTGGCTACAATCACCTTAATCAAGCCAGCAGGTGATTCAGACTTCTATGAAAATTAGTCCCCCACCCCTATCATTTTCTGATTAAACTTCAGAGGAAAGCCAGCTTTCCTGAATCTGAATCTAAAGAGCCAATCCTTGGCACCTAGCAGAAAGGTCTCATAAGCACAAGGATCTTGTGGCACTGAGAATAATGACCCTCTAGATATCTGCCCCACTAGAATCTGTAGGACAACCACTACCCTCGGGGAGATTCAGCATGCAGGAGAAAGTGGGGCAGGAGATTTGAGAATGCAAGCTGATTTACTTAAGTGGAATATGCATCCCCCACATGAATGTTGTACCTGTAGGCACTGAAGAACTTCATGTTGCACATCTGCACAGAGATTGTGATATAACATTGACTTTTCCCTAATCCCACACCCATGAGTCTGTCCAAACAAAGAGAGACCAGGCCTTAGGTCTTAATGCTGCTAAGACTCAAATTTTGCTGAGATCCATGATCAGCCTGGTCTCAGGTTCATTTGATCCATCTGATGCACTTCAGTCCTCAGACAAACTGAGAGAGGTTGGGAACTTTGATGTTGATATCCCCAATATTGATGTTCCGAGGGATCTCAGGGAGATTAATGTTCTTCACTGCAGATACAGCCCGAGCAGGGGCTGCTGAAAGGCCACCCTAATGAAAGAAAAGAGATACAAACATGAAACAAAAGGACCACATCATCATAGGCTCTTGAGTTCCTGTTTAATGCTAAAAAACAGAACATGAACGAATGCTTATGGTCAATGCTAAACAAATTATGACCCAAGGATCGATGATGAAACTGAGGAGTAGAGAGGCTCAATTAGTCTAAGTGACATGAGTCAGGATTCAAACCCAAGTCTTTTGATTTCAAATTCAAAACTTCCCACAGCACCATGGTACTTCCCAGTACCATGTACCCAGTACTTCTGATTTTCTCCATCTCATTCTTCAAGTATAACAAGCAAGTCTTCATATAATAGTCTCAAAGTCCAGTGTAGGGAACTATGTTCTGCACTTTATTTGATATGGTTTCTCCATGCCTTAAGGCCATGCAGATGTGTTATTACATTTAGGGAAAGATCACACACTTTCTTCTAGGCCAGATGTCTTAGCAACTAAACTTTCATAGAAAACTAACAGTCACAGAGAAACCTTTTTTGGAAGGGGAATGAAACTGTATTGCTTTATTTTCAGTCATTTGCCAGTGGGACTGCAAGAGACAGGAAAGAGTTGGCTTTTGGAAATTTCACATGTCTATAATGTGGGAACCAATGACAGGCACGTGAATTTGGAGAGCCCTGAAGTGCAGTACAATTGGCAGCTTGTGTAATAAAAAGCAGATGAAGGCAGCTGGTGACCAAAAACTCCTCATCATCTACAATAGGGCTAGGGGTGGAGAGGGGAGATTAGGAGGACAGGGAGAGAGGCTGATTGTCAGGGATGTTTCTCAAGACATCCTTTTTCTAACTATTCATTTCCTGTATGTTAACACAGAGCTTACCCTCACCCAGCCAGTCTATTTTCCCATCAGCTATAAAACCACCTGATCTTGATTCCTTTGTTATTTCTAGCAGCCTGCTAGCCAATACTCTTAAAGAAACCACAACTGCCACTATGGCAGTAGTCTAGAAAGACTTCTATATCACAAACTTCCAGATTTCATGAAAGAGAATTTCTTGTAACTCAGCCAAATGGAGTCATTTAATTGCTTCAGGAAACCGGGAGAATTTGAGGGGAAATTTAGTATGTTAGAGTCAAACATTAACATTAACCCAAATCTAGCTTCTTACAAAAGATAGGAAACAGAAAGAAGTAACTGATTTTTCAATGTCATCTAGCAAGGCAGCTCAAGCAGCAAAGTACCCAGGAGGTAGCATGTGCCAGGCAGATCAAACCACTGCCCTGACCTTGACCACATTTTCCTTTAGGCCCCAGTGAAAGCAACCCATGAGAGGAATAAAAGAAGAGTTTCCTTCAAACCACCAGCCTTGCTTCTAGCTTACCTCCACAACCATTATTCAGGGATGCAACCCCAATGGAAAAATCTAGTGGTAGATATAAGCCCAAGTGTCCCCCAGATGATTCATTCTGCTTCCGGCCCCTACTATGGAGATGTCAATGGTCCTCTGGCCTTTTTAGGAACTACAGCTACTAAAGACCCAGAAAAGTTCTTGCCACCAAAGGCCTCGGCATGGTCAAATGCCTCAACATCAGAAATAATTATGGTTTTATCAATGAATATGGCACTGAAACAAAAAGAGGCACTGAAAATAGTGATGTCAAGGCACCCTAAAGTACATCTGCCTTACCACCGCACCCCAAGGAATACTGGGCCTCTCAATGGACCCACAGCTGGAGCCTTACTATGTGTGAAGTCTACTATGTGTAAGAATTTTCTTATTTTTCCATTTGTGTCCTCAGCACTTAGGACAATGATTTGCACAATTATCACTTAATAAATGCTTGTTCATTCATCCATGCAGAGGAAGGATATTTTTCCCTGAAATGGAACTGTTTTAACTCCAAGTGTTTGCTCCATTAAAGGAAGAAGATGTACAAACCAGAAAATTTCACCAGAATCTGAGTTGATCCAAGGCTCCCCCAGAAGGTCATCCATTATACATATGAAGCCATGTAAAACACATTTTCACATTAGCCATATGTTCCACATGTTACCCCCTCACAAAAAAAAAAAAGCGAAAAAATGAAAACAATATACTTCAACCTGTACTTAGAGTTCACCAGTTATTTTTCTGAAGGTAGATGGCATTTTTCACCATGAGTTCTTTGTCGTGGATCATTGTTTTGATCAGAGTAGCTGTCTTTCCCAACTGGTCATCATTAAACTGTTGCTATTATTATATACAGTGTTCTCCTGGTTCTGCTCACTTCAAGTGGCATCAGTTCATAAGTCTTTCCCAGGTTTTTCTGAAACCATATCCCTCATCATTTTTTAACTTAATAGTATTTTATTTTTTCCAATTACATGTAAAGACAGTTTTCAATATTCATCTTTGTAAGATTTTGAGCTCCAAATTTTTCTCCTTCCTGTCCCTCTCCCCAAGACAGCAAGCACTGACACAGATTATACATGTACAATCATGTTAAACATACATTCACATCAGTCGGGTTATGAAAGAAGAATCAGGACAAAAGGGAAAACCATGAGAAAGAAAAAAACAAAAAAGTGAAAAGAGTTCACTTTGATCTGCATTCAGACTCCACAGTTTTTTTCTCTGGCTGTGGTCAGCATTTTCCATCATGAATCCCTTGCACCTGTCTTGGATCACTACACTGCTGAGAAGAGCTAAGTCTATCATAGCTGATCATCATACAATATTACTCTTACTGTGTACAATATTCTCCCTGTTTCTCTCCCTTCACTCAGCATCATAAGTCTTACCAGGTTTTTCTGAAATCTGCCTGCTCATCATTTCTTACAGAACAATACTATTCCATTACATTCATATACTATAACTTATTCAGCTATTCCACAATTGAGGGGCATTCCCTCAATTTCCAATTCTTTGCCACCACAAAAAGAGGTATTAAAATTTTTATTCATGTGGGTCCTTCTCCCTTTTTATGATCTCTTTGGGATACAGACCTAGTAGTGGTATAGTTGGATCAAAGGGTATGCACAGTTCTATAGCCATGGGTATAGTTTCAAATTGCTCTCCAGAATGGTTGGATCAGTGCACAGCTTTACCAGCACTTCCAATTTTCCCCCATCTTCTCCAACATTTACCATTTTTCTTTTCTATCATATTGGCCAATCTGATTGGTGTGAGGTGGTACCACAGAAGTGTTTTAATTTGCATTTCTCTATTCAATAGTGATTTAGAGCATTTTTTCATATGGCTATAGACACCTTTAATTTCTTCACCTGAAAACTCCCTGTTCATATCCTTTGACCATTTATCAATTGGGGAATGACTTGTACTCTCATAAAGTTGATTCAGTTCTCGATATACTTTAGAAATTAGGCTTTCATCAGAAACACTGGCTGTAAAATTTACCGCCTAAACATTGTTTCTCATCTTTCTCCCAATCTTGGCTGCGCTGGTTTTGTTTAAATCTGACAGGCAGACTACTGCTTGCTGTACTAATTTGCTTCTGGTATCGTGCTTTATGTCTAAATCTTGTACCCATTTTAACCGTATCTTGGTATAGGCTGTGAGATGTTGGTCTGTTCCTAGGTTCTGCCATACTATTTTCCAGTTTTCCCAGCATTTTTTGTCAAATAGTGAGTTCTTATCCCAGAAGCTGGAGTCTTTGGGTTTATCAAATAGTAGATATGTACAGTCATTGACTTTGATTCATCATTCTATTTCTCAGCCAGTACCAAACAGTTTTGATGACTGCCACTTTATAATGTAGTTTTACATCTGGTATAGTTAGCTTGCCTTCCTTTGTATTTTTTTTTCATTAATTCCCATTATATTGACTGTTCTTTCAGATGAATTTTATTATTTTTTCTAGCTCTGTAAAATAATTTTTTGGTAGTTTGACTGGGATGGCATTGAGTAAGCAAATTAATTTAGGCAGAATTGTCATTTTTATAATTAGTTATGTCCATCCATGAGCAATAGATATTTTTCCAACTGTTTAGATCTGACTTTATTTGTGTGAAGTCTTTCGTAATTGTGTTCATATATTTCCTGGGTTTGTCTTGGCAGGAAGACTCCCAAATATTTCATATTGTCTACAGTTATTTTAAATGGAATTTCTCTATCTCTTGCCTCTGGGCTTTATTAGTAATACATAGAAATGCTGATGATTTATGCGTTTATTTTATATCCTGCAATTTTGTTAAAGTTGTTGTTTCAAGTAGTTTTTTAGTTGATTCTCTAAGTATATAATCTTATCATCTGCAAAGAGTGATAGTTTTGTTTCCTCACTGCCTATTCTAATTTAATTACTTTTTTTCTCTTATAGCTAAAGTTATCACTTCTAGCACAATACTGAATACAGTGGTAATAATGGGCATCCTTGTTTCACCTCCAGTCTTACTGGGAATGATTCTAGTGTTTCCCTATTATATATAATGCTTGCTAATGGTTTTAGATAGATATTAGTTATCATTTTAAGGAAAACTCCACTTATTCCTATGTTTTCTAATATTTTTAATAGGAATGGGTGCTATATTTTGTCAAAAGCTTTTTCTGCATCTATTGAGATAATCATATGATTTCTGTTAGTTTTGTTACTGATATGGTCAACTATGTTGATAATTTTCCCAATACTGAACCAGCCCTCCTGGATATAAATCCCACCTGGTCATAGTGCATTATCCTCATGGTAAGTTGCTATAATCTCTTTGCTAATGTTTTACTTAAAATTTTTGCATCAATATTCATTAGGGAAAGTGGTTTATAATTTTCTTTCTCTCCTTTAGTGCTTTCTGCTTTAGTCATCAGCACCACATTTGTGTCATAAAAGAAATTTTGTAGGTCTCTGACTATTTTTCCCAAATAGTTTATATAGTATTGAAATTGAATGTTTTATAAAGGTTTGGTAGAATTCACTTGCAAATCCATCTGGCCCTGGAGATTTTTTTTTTAGGGACTTCATTGATGGTTTGTTCAATTTCTTTTTTCCAAAATGGGGTTATTTAAGTATTTTGGTTCCTCTTTTGTTAATCTGGGCAATTTATATTTTTGTAAATATTCATCCATTTCACTTACATTGTCATTTATTTATTGGCATGTATTTGAGCAAAATAGCTCCTAATTATTGCTTTAATTTTCCCTTCACTGGTGGCAAATTCACCCTTTTCATATTGGGATCTATTCCAGGAGATGATCAGTGGATTCTTTCAACAACTATTTTACCCACTGGTTCTAGGAAATCAGGGAAGTTTTCCTTGATAATTTCTTTGAAGATGCTGTCCAGGCTCTCTCTATTTTTTTTCTTTATCATAGCCTTCAAGTAGTTCAATAATTCTTCAATTATTTCTCCTGGATCAATTTTTCAGGTTAGTTGTTTTTCTAATGAGATATTTTAAATTTTATTCTACATTTCATCCTTTTGATTTGTTTGACTGATTCTTGATGCCTCATAGAGTCATTAGGTTCCACTTGCCCAATTCTAATTTTTAAGAAATTATTTTCCTCAGCTTTTGTATCTCCTTTTCCATTTGGCCAATTCTACCTTTAAAGGAGTTGTTTTCTTTGGTGGATTTTTTCCCCCATTTGGCCAATAGTGTTTTTTAAGGAGTTGTTTTCTTCAGTCAATTTTTGTGCTTCCTTACCAAATTGTTGACTCTCTTTTCATAATTCTCCTGCATAACTCTCATTTCTTTTCCCAATTTTTCTTCTACCTCTCTTAATTTTTAAAATCCTTTCTGAGCTCTTCCAAGAGGATTTTTTGGGTTTGAGACCAATCCATATTTCCCTTTGAGGGTAGGCACTTTGATATTATTGTCCTCTTCTGAGTTTATGTTTTGAACTTCCCTGTTACCATGGTAGTTTTCTATGGTCAGAGTTCCTTTCTGTTTCTTACTCATTTTTAAGCCTATTTTGTGACTTCTGAAATTGAGCTCTGCTCCCAGGACACAGGGGGCACTGTCCTAATCATCTTATGTTAGGGGCTGGGGTCTGGTCACTGGCTTTCCACACCAGGGCTTTAGGTGCTTGTGGCTTGACCATTGCACTGGGGTGGCCTGGCCTAATTGGGTCTTTTGTGCTGGGGTTCCAGGGCTCACAGTCTGCCTTCTGCACTG